>NW_019454866.1:0-653 GCF_002814215.2 Seriola lalandi dorsalis | reverse complement strand
GCTCTCTTACAGACTCACTGACCTCGATTCGTCTCGTACAGAACTGCAGCTCACATGTTGCTGAATAGGCCGAGTGGGAGCTTCAGGGCTCAGGGACAGACGGTAGACAGGTAGCCTGTTAGCCTGTGGATACTACTCCTGATACCTCAGTATGCTGCAGTTTAGTTAAGTAACACAACTTTTAGCACTGGTTTTTGTTAATAGTTATTTTGCAATTTGATTTTAATACTTTTTACGTCTCCAGGCTGATTTCTTATTTCCTGCTTCTGTCATGTTACAACACGCATGTGAGTTTTGTATATTTAGATTAATGAGGCACGCTGCTGCTTTACTTCCATACCAGCACATTGCGTTTGTGTCTCTCTGAGGGCTGAAAGGTGCACACACCTAGGTGGTGAAATGCCAAAATAAAATAGCAGAGCTTCCCTCACATTTGAAAAACACCCATGAGCTTGTCTTTTTTTTACACAGGCTTCCATGGTACAAACCAGAAAATCCATCTTTCAGCTCAGACTCTGGGGTTTGGTTAAATAAACACGTCACCACCAGCAGTGTTTTTGACACATTGACTGTTTTTTTGTTTTTTTTTTATTCCAAACGTGTGTCTATATATTGAACATCAGAGGGCCGGTGCCCTCCTACAGTCACCCCAC
>NW_019454865.1:0-641 GCF_002814215.2 Seriola lalandi dorsalis | reverse complement strand
CTCTCCTGCAGCTCGACACTCAGGACGAATTGGAGGATAAAAATGTGGAAAAAGATTCAAATCAGAAGCTGCTTCATCACAATCTGACTTTACGCTGCTGGGACACCAGTACTGTTACTATTCATAGCACAGGTACAAACAGTAGCTGTGCGTGTAGCAGCAGGAGTTGTTGACCTTGTTCAGCTGCTCAAAGTTGGTGAATAAAAATGACATAAATTGCAGCGTCTGTAAAAGCAGAAGAGCCTGTTTGCTGCTCACAGAAAAACAGCAGTGAAGCAGGATTTACACAGGAGTTTAAATATTCACCATTTATAAAATATATTAATCTTTAAGATTAATGAAATACACGTAATGTTTTATAAAAGTTGTCTCTGTGTTTGAGATCAGATTGGAGCGGTGGGAAGCAGCGCTGCTAAACTCTTTATCTTTGGCGCTCTCAGTGAAATGTCATCTCCATAAGAAGCTGCTCAAGTCCCTGTTTCACATTCATCTTCCCAGTCTGTTTATGGGCTTGAACAGCTACTGAAAATTATGCATTAAATAAAACAACGTCTTATCTCATCAGTCGGCCTGTGGCCAGTTGGTGTGTGTGCTGCTGACAGGGCGGCAGGTTATAAAGACAGTGACACCGTGACAGGGGG
>NW_019454864.1:0-660 GCF_002814215.2 Seriola lalandi dorsalis | reverse complement strand
TGTGTGTGTGTGTGTGTGTGTGTGTGTGTGTGTGTGTGTGTGTGTGTGTGTGTGTGTGTGTGTGGATATGTGTCCAGGTTGAACAACAGAACATCAGCTGTTTGTCCTGTAGGGGGCAGCGCAGGAGCAGAGGTGTCAGACACATACAATAACACCGTCTGTACATGTCAGTGACAGTGTGGTGAACTGTCAGAGGGATTGTTAACTGGGAAGAGTCAGAGAGAAAGAAACCACAGAAGAAGAGAAACCACAGAAGAAGAGCAGCTGATGGAAACATGAATGAAAGGAGCAGTTTTTTGGCAGAAGATCATAAACTCTGAGCTCGGTGCTCTCGGCCCAGGAGGAAGCTTTCCACACTAAACGCTGCCTGATTATCCTCCTAATTATTCCACCGTGTGTGTGTGTGTGTGTGTGTGTGTGTGAGTGTGTGAGTGTGTGAGTGTGAGTGTGAGTGTGTGTGTGTGTGTGTGTTTGTGTTATTGTGTCTGACACTGTCTCCTTGTATTCTTCTCGTCATTATCCCAAATTAATCAGTTTTTTAATCATCCAGCAGAACGATGAGTTTAATGTTTTCAACACGACAGCAGCCTGCAGCTGTGTGTGTGTGTGTGTGTGTGTGTGTGTGTGTGTGTGTGTGTGTGTGTGTGTGTGTGTGTGTGT
>NW_019454863.1:0-558 GCF_002814215.2 Seriola lalandi dorsalis | reverse complement strand
CCAGGGGTCCGGGTGGGCTGTGCTGGGGGCATAGCTGAGGGCAGTGACTATAGTAAAGCTCAGTTTCTCAGTACACGCTGTGTGCATTTCTGTGTGGACTTAGGGTTTTGATACTTTCACAGTATTAATATACGCTGCTCAAAAAAATGAAGGGAACACTTAATCATAACAGTATAACACCAAGTCAGTTAAACTTCAGGGATATCAATCTGCCCATTCAGGAAGCACAAGTGATTGTGAATCAGTTTCACCTGCTTTGGTACAAATGAAGGTGACAACAGGTGCAATGGAGAGGCAAAATGTGTTTTGCTGGTGTCCTTGTATCTGCTGGCAGCATGAGGCGGTACCTGCAGCCCAAACAGGTAGTCCAGCTCCTCCAGGATGGCACATCCATACATGTGGTCGCATGAAGGTTTGCTGTGTCTCTCAGCACAGTCTCAGGAGCATGGAGGAGATGCCAGGAGACCGGCCGTTACACGAGGAGAGCTGGACAGGGCCGTAGAAGGGCATCAACCCAGCAGCAGGACCGGGACCTGCTCCTTTGTGTGAGGAGGAACA
>NW_019454862.1:0-817 GCF_002814215.2 Seriola lalandi dorsalis | reverse complement strand
CATCAGTGCTCCTCCTCTTTTGTCAGCTGCTTTTATAATAATTGACTCAGTCTTAGCTTGGATCTGTAATTTTGTGACTGACATATTTTGACTTAATTACGTCATAAAGTTTACCCCAGACAGCGATTTGGGGAATTTTATAATATAATCCCTCGTGACAAATAGAATTAACAGCCTTGTTTGTTTGGTGTGTGTGATAATGAATTAGAGTGTGTAGAATGTTAACATGGTGAGTAGTGTGGTGATTCGCTAAAAAGCCAATTTGCCCTTTACTCTGGGCATTGTGTTCTCTAAGGAAGTCCCCAGATTACTGCTCGCACATCACCTCGGTAATTCTTAGGGTCTAATTTATCTCCACTCCTCACTGCTCCAGATCTCAGGAAAGCGACCTGACTGAAAAATGAGACTGAACAACGGAAGCAGGGCCTGTCTCAGCTCAGGGCTGCTGTTTCTCAGCATCTCCGGATGCCGTCAGGTCCACATGCTTTGCCAGACTTAAGATACCTGGAGGGAATTTCTGCAAATTTGGCACAGATGTCTACTTCACCTCAAGAATGAACTCATTAGAATGTATTGGTCAGAGGTCAAAGGTCAAGGTCACTGTGACCTCACAAAACACATTTTTGGCATGAATTCATACGCTAAATGTGACACAAATGTCTAACAGGATAAAATGATGAAGTGATGACATTTTATATCCAAAAGGTCAAAGGTCAACTTCACAGTGACATCATAATGTTCTGCACAAAGACTTCTGGCCATTATTCAACACTGTAGGGGGATATTGTGACACTGCAAGTTGACTGGTTGGCGCAGA
>NW_019454860.1:0-735 GCF_002814215.2 Seriola lalandi dorsalis | reverse complement strand
ACAAAGTTGGCTGTACCTGTGTTTCAGCCCTGAGTCGTGTCTGCAGGTAGGGAGCTCAGCTCGGACTCCAGCAATGACTTTCAGTTCAGACTTGGAAACTGGAGACAACGATAAATAAACTCCCTTTTAAACGGTGACAGCTGTGTCAGTTTAATGTAGATCTGTTTTTATTTGTATGTCACTGTGCCAGAGTGGAAACCATCTTGAAACACGACTCAGACTCGACCTTGATGATTCAGACTCTGACTCAGGCTTGGACTTGGACTCAAGACTCGAGTCGACTCTTTGTCTGCTGGCAACACAGAGAGGCGAAGCGTAACATTCATTCACATCAGGATCATTTGAACAGTCTTTTCTCTGAGGTATTAACAGTGTAAATACCTGAACGTATTCTTTGCACATTTGAAAAGTAGAGGATTCATAAAGGAGAGCTTGTGTCACGTGCACACAGCTGATCTACCTGACCTGCATGAAGCGGACTGAATGTTAGACCGCCAAGCGTCCGGTTCTGGCACACAGACGCCTTTACTCCTCTCGCATTTCAAGCATTGCGACATGAGTTACCTGAATGTCTAATCGGTCGAGAGTGAACGTGGAAGTCTGAAAGAAACAGAGACGGAGAAACTGAAGACAAGACACAGCTGATCTCCAAACCTCACAGCAGCTGTCAGTCAGTCGCACGTCTCCATCAACCTACATGGGCGCACAATGAGTGTGTGTGTGTGTGTGTGTGTG
>NW_019454859.1:0-846 GCF_002814215.2 Seriola lalandi dorsalis | reverse complement strand
TGACAACCCCTCACACTCTCTCACACGATGGTAAACACTGCTACAGGGACCTGCTTTAATTATTTATGGGTTACAAATCATCTGCTAGTCATTAATGAATATTTGATTGTATGCTATCAAAAAGTGTTTAACTGAGGATACAAAATACTACCACCGCTTTGATTTCCCAACAGCCCTGAAACAAGTATGAATAATAAATATATGATTAATTGTATAAATGGTGTTATGTCATTGTGGTATGATAATTGACAGATCATATTATTGTCTGCTCTAGATCCACACCAAACAGTAGCTTAGCATCATTTCCGGAGGATAGTTCTTTACTTTCAAAGATAATAAACATCATGTTGAGACTGAGCCCTGTCAGGAGATCACGTGGGATTAAAGGACGTCATGCGTGATTATACAACATCTGGATCCCCAGTATCACTTTCTCCTGTTTTATTCATTTCATCTTAGACATCAGTTCCATTTTAAAGGACGTTAGAGTATATAAGTGTCGTCATGTGGTTTAACACAGTCACTGTAATGTTGATCTTGTTAAGACATCATTTGCACTGTTGATTGTGATTTCTGATTTCTTGTGCATATCAAAATTGTATCTGTGTTTCACACAGAGCTCATTGAGCTGGAGAAGAAAACTAATAGATGTGAGCTGGAGAGTGGCACATGCACATTCACAGGGATCTGTCAGATGAACACTTTAGGAAATCCTTATTTGTTTTGGGGGTGATTAAGTTTCTGTAGTGAGGGAACATTTTGACAGTTTCCAGGTGTTTAGAGTGAAGATATGAGGAGAACATAACAGCCAGGAATCCAATTATTTATCCGTTTCCTCGTGTGTGT
>NW_019454858.1:0-761 GCF_002814215.2 Seriola lalandi dorsalis | reverse complement strand
AAAAAAAAAAGAAAAGAAGAAAAACATTGCAATACAGCAGCATACATCCCTTAAATATGAGGCTAGCGTTAGATAGCAGCTAGCTTAGCATAAAGGCTGGACGCAGGAGGAAACAGGAAACCTTCCTAACCTGCCAGCATCTTATTTGTTTAGGTGTAAAACAGTCTCCACTTGTTGCGTGGGAACTGCTCAGAGCCAAGAAACTGTCCAGTGAACTGCTCTTTTTACTCTCTGGCTTTTGTTCATGTTGAACAAGATTTAACATGTTAATTAAAGATCTAAAGAGGTGGCGCGCAGCCAGGGTAACTGTTTCCTCCTGACACCACGTTGGTGTTGTCGCGTTAATCTCCCCATCTCAATAAAAAGGAAAAAAAAAAAGGGAGTGATTAAACGGAGAACAGGGCGACTTCAGCGTCTCTCATAAGTCACTTGTCAATCTGACACCTTTTTTAATCTTGACAAGATCACAATCGTTTCTGAGAAAATGTAGGAGGCAGAGACATGTTTAATCAATGAGCATCACAGTCCTCACAGACACACTGTCCAACACACACCGTCTCAAACATCAAACTTCACCCTGAAGTCTCCTGTTTTACTGCAGCTTCTGATGTGAGATCTGCAACTGACAAAAAAATTAATAAATCACATGAAAATTGTGGTAAAAAGTAAGAAAAGTGAAAAGCTTGTGTCAGAATGTCAGAGAGCATGGCTCAGTGTTGTTTCCCTCTCCCTCTCTCAGAGGACACAGTGTTCATGGACTC
>NW_019454857.1:0-658 GCF_002814215.2 Seriola lalandi dorsalis | reverse complement strand
ACACACACACACACACACACACACACACACACACACACACACACACACAGGCTTTAACACAGACTGGTCCCTGGATGTTTCTTGGACCTCTGGCTCTGTGTGAGACGCTGTCGGTCTTACCAGCTGTGACAGTTGAGTCAGGTCCTCAGCTGTCACCTGATTGGTTGCTCTGAGTGGAGGCAGCATACAGTGGGACCCTGCGACCTGGTGAGAGGAAGAGGCCTGTGTAAACTGATGTGACTCTTCCTGTCAGCGCCACACATCCATAAATCATCTTCGTATTGATGTAGTTTTAAACATTACATTTTTGGTTTATATTCTTTTTTTTTTTTGCCAACAGTTATCACAAAGGTTCATTTAAACATTTCCTGTGTTACCTGTTCGATGCTGTAGTCTGTGATGTTCACCAGCTGGTTGCCCTTGGCGGTCAGGGCCCAGATATCGGCTCTGAACAGGAGATCGTGCACTGAGAAGATGCCCAGGTTCTGGATCTGCATGTCGACAGTAAAGGAACAGAATGAAAACAGGGTTAGAAAAGTCTGTTTCTGCAGTTATACTGTTAGAAAGTGTCGATATGCAAAGGTCTGCCATCTTTATGTGGAGGTCTGTATGAGGATGTCTGTCTGTCTGTCTGTCTGTCTGTCTGTCTGTCTGTCTG
>NW_019454856.1:0-661 GCF_002814215.2 Seriola lalandi dorsalis | reverse complement strand
AAAAAAAAAAAAAAAAAAAAAAAAAAAAAAAAACATTCATTCATTCATTCATTCATTCATTCTCTTCTGTGCCCAGTCGTGATGCATTTAATCCTCCTTGCCAAGAAAGTTGGTAAAATACATGCATAATGAGCACTGTATGATCATGGCCAGGTCTTCTCGGATCCACTCGGTTAATATACATAATATTAATAGTCTCAGGACTGGAGTGGGACCCCACCCAGACCCGACTGACCACAGGAAAAGTTTTTTTTAATATTATTAACTGTTGTTTTCACTTTCTCACATAGCCTACTTACGAGACGTAAATGCCAATAACAAGTTGTGCATTATTTCTGTGAAGATAGAAATACAAAATAGCTATGAAAATTCAAGGAATGTTCAGCACTAACATTAAAATAGTGAGTCTTAAGCTGCAAGCCAAATGTGGTTGAAATGATTTAATAATTCAGTTGTAGTAGAACTGAGAAATTAAAAACTCAAAAGTCACATTTGGCAAAAGTGGCTTAAATGATTCAAGAATCAACACTGACATCAGTGTTTCTCCTACATAGGGCCATCTGTGTTAGTTTTATCACGGCTGCCACAGAATCATAAATAATGAAAATTTCATTATGAAACCTTCAATCATATCACAAAGCTACACCAAATGGCACATGAC
>NW_019454855.1:0-677 GCF_002814215.2 Seriola lalandi dorsalis | reverse complement strand
AACACGAATTATGGCTTTTGCATTGTGTTGACCCATCTGGGCCACTGTAGTACTCAGACCCAGAGACGATTGAGCAGTATAACAAAGACTGTTTATTGTAGAATTTAGGAATGATGGCTTAACGTTGGGGCTGGGATCGCCAAAGAGTGGAATGGAGGGGCAGAGGACTGAGCTGGACTGGAGGACAACCACAGAGCTGGCTGCATGCTGGATCTCAAGATGGGTGTTTGAAGACACGATGAAGCGATTATGGATAATTTATCCGAGCTAACGATATACAGTGTGTCAATATTGACAAACATTTAAGCATTTATATCTTTGCTATGTCGCTTCTTACTAATGTGATCAGGTTGCTGGTAACGTGGTTAAACATCACAGATCCACAATGATAATGCAGACTGACAGACTGTAAGGGTTAAGTCCCCTGTTCGGCCACATTAAGTCTGAACTACAGAAAGTTTCTGAAGCAGTCCTCCTTGAAGTGCGGGCTCACACTATAATGTTTGGAGCAGTGGAGAACTGCGGAAAAATGAAGTAGATTTTTGCAGGAATTTGAGAACAATGTCTTTTCGGCATGGCTACAAAACTAAAGAAACTCTTCAGTATAAGTAATGTGCTGTGGGGGTGTGCCACGCTCGCAGTGGTTGTCCAGGTTGCAGGTGGGCAGCACCAAGGAC
>NW_019454854.1:0-603 GCF_002814215.2 Seriola lalandi dorsalis | reverse complement strand
ATAATCAGGCTGGAAGGCTCGCCATCGGATAGATCTTCAGAAGTGGTTCTTTCGCTGTCCATAAGACCTGACCTGTTTGATTGAGCAAACAGGACTTTAAGAATTTGCTCTTTCTATTTGTTTGTTGCACAACAATAATACTAAAGCATAACAACAATGTAACACTAAGCATCCCATGTGATGTAGAACTCAGTGATAACATGTTCAGGCCTTGCATTACGCTCTAGTTCAAAAGTCAAATCTCAATAAAAAATATCTTAATCAATGTACAATAATACCAGCATACATTATTGTATACTATAATACAATTTAAACAACAACTAACATAACTATCCTGCCAATAGCATTGAATTTTGCTTAAATTCAATATTAGAAAAATATTGCAGGCAGTATATATATGTTACACATGGCTCTGCTAATATTTGCAATGCCCACTCTCTAATGAAAGTGCAAATAACATTAGCATAACTCTTCACATTTCCCACAGTAAAATGTAAATACTATGGCTCAACATTTACATCTGGAAAACAGTAATAAAATAATAATAAACAACATTATATTTCAACATCCTTCTCTCATATAGTGCTGTTAAATTGTTACTGT
>NW_019454853.1:0-624 GCF_002814215.2 Seriola lalandi dorsalis | reverse complement strand
GCTCAGTCTGTCTCTGTGTGCGGAGCCCATGGCGATGCGGGTGCCGGTGCGGTGCGTCTCCGTCACCAAGGAGCAGAGCCACGTCCTGGTCGGCCTGGAGGACGGCAAGCTGATCATCGTGGGCGTGGGCAAGCCGGCGGAGGTAAAGAACTCGCTGAGGAACTACATCGCTCAGAGCCTGGAGGGATCGCCGCTCATGGCCTCCCCCCTGCTGGCCCCGCTTCGAGCTCGCTCGCCAACCCGCCTGCTGCACCAGCGCGACCAGCTGGTGTTCAGCCCCACTGCCCGCTCCCACAAACCCTAGCAGCCCTAGTCCTAGTTCCTCTCTGCTTGCATTGCTGTAGACACACACACACACACACACACACACACACACACACACACATGGATAAAGCTGCTGCACATATCACCCATGTTGCAATGCTCGGCCTCAATGCCCTCAAAGACCTTTTACCCCACAATCACCTCTCCTTCTCAGGGATGGTTGTCACCCACACTCATTTGACCTCCCCACACACACACACACACACACACACTCACACACACACACTCACACTCACTTACATCTGAGCCACACAGATTTAACACATTCCTTCAGCACACAGCTGATCAGACACAAACCAC
>NW_019454852.1:0-683 GCF_002814215.2 Seriola lalandi dorsalis | reverse complement strand
CTGACCACTGTTATCATTAACACTTTCACTATGTTTACTGCTTTGCTTACTATCATATGTTCAGTGGCTCATTATGGCTCCATTTACAACAATTGAATGTGTTCAGACACAGTGAAGTCTTCTTCATGTCGGAGACAGATTTACTCAAACTAGAATCATCTCCTCCACCAACCATCCGAGTTACAGGAAACATGGTCACAGTCTCTCCTTCCTGAGTTACAGCATTGAAAAAGTACCAGAAGTGTTTTTGGTGTTATGAGGTTTTGAGGTGTTATGACGTGACAGTGAAGTTGGCCTTTGACCATTTTGGATATAAAATGCCATCACTTCATCATTTTATCCTATTAGACATTTGAGTTAAATTATGTCATAATCAGTGATAGAAGGTCAAAATCAAATCTTGTTTTGTGAGGTCACCACGACCTTTGACCTTTGACCATCAAAAATCGAATTAGTTCATCCTTCAGTTCTATGTAGTGAATGTTTGTGCCAAATTTGAAGAAATTCCGTCAAGGTGTTACTGAGATATCGTTTCCATGACAATGGGACGGATGGACAACCCATGCGTCTCTGGCTCTGACTGTCGCCGGCGCAAAGGAATAAAAAAAAAAACTAAAATAATCTTTAGCATAATTATTAATGCATTAGGAAGCATGAGGGAGAGTAAGAGAGAGAGAAAAAAG
>NW_019454851.1:0-639 GCF_002814215.2 Seriola lalandi dorsalis | reverse complement strand
TCTGCTGAATGGATGCGACTGATTTCACAGCTCATGTAATCGTCGAGCACCAAAACCTCCCCAAACCCCCTGGGTCTCTTTTTTGTTATCATCTTTCAGGGCAGCGCCGGAACGACACGACTCCCCCTTTTATCCTGCTGCGCTAAATGTCCAAGGGTGAGTCGAAATGAGAGAGAGGAGAGGGATGAGAGCTCGTGGGAGGTCGGGGTGTGTGTGTGTGTGTGTGTGTGTGTGTGTGTGTGTGTGTGAGGAGGCTGGGGACACGGTGGGGGAGGGGTTTTGTCATCAGCCGTCAAAGCGCTCCAGTGTCGAACAGTAATTAAATTGTGTTTCTGTGTTAAACTGTGTCAGAGATAGTTTCCCTCTGAGCGGCGTGATAATCATTGTGCAGCCTTTGATGTGTGTGGCTGCATGTGCGCTGCGTGTATCAATGCACTTCACGGTTCCTGATCACAGAGCTTAAACACGACCTAGTTACAGAGTCCTCTCTGCAGGAGGCAACTCAGAAATTGAAAAGTTTAATTAGTGAAGAAGAAGCTGAACATGACAGAGTTCAGCAGGTACCAGCAGGTTTATACCGAACTGAAGACAACATCCAAACGTTTAACTTCCTGAAAAAAGAAACTGGAGTCACCTCCT
>NW_019454850.1:0-664 GCF_002814215.2 Seriola lalandi dorsalis | reverse complement strand
ATCACACTGGACATGCAGAGACTTTTATTTTGAAGGGTATAAAAAGACACCTGGTTGGTAAATATTTCTTTATGGGACTGAATGTGATTTCATTGAGTTCATAAACTTTTATTTAGACATAAAGGTGATAAGTTTTATTTTATAAACTGAATTTCTACTTTTACCTTAAACCAGTTTAATTCATTTTAAATTCATTATTTAATGCATATATCTGCTAATTATCATTCTTACACATAATTAACAGGCTACTGGTGATTTGTTAATGTAACTATAATTCATTATTGATACGTCTGTTTTCTCCCTGATGACTGAGATTCTACATTTCATTTATTCACAGATGAAACTTTAAATTTGTTTGTTGTCAGGGCGAGTTGAGTCACAGAGGAGCTTTAATGCAGGTGGATACAGGTGGATACAGGTGGATACTACAGGTGGATACAGGTGGATACAGGTGGATACAGGTGGATACAGGTGGATACAGGTGGATACTACAGGTATGTATTAACGTGCTCCATCTAAACTCAGACCTCTCCTCTTCTCTGATTTCCCTCCTGCATCCCGTCTTTCCACTTCTCTCCGTCCCAGCATGCAGAGCGGCGCTCGGTGTGCTGACAGTGATGAAACGCTCCCTCCTCCTCCCTCCTCAGCGTTTCCTCTGTACCCC
>NW_019454849.1:0-912 GCF_002814215.2 Seriola lalandi dorsalis | reverse complement strand
AATAATCTAGTTTCACGTCTCTGTATTTCTCTGGGTCAGAGTTCGGGTTAGTTCCTGTTTCCCTCAGCTGAACCACGTGTCGCAACCAAATTTTAACAAACACAAACACTGTGACGTCACACATACGTTCCCGTTTCCATGACAACGACAGAACAACAAAAGGCAGAAACTCTGTGAACGTTTGTGTGTACGGTGGCCCCGAAGGTCAAAACACGGCAGCTTCACTAAACACGCGCCAACAGCCGATCCCCGGTGGAGCTCGCACCATGAAGGCGCCGTCCTGACCGCAGCGGTCACGGGTTCGAGTCCAGCTCAACCAAAACAATAAGTTTAAAGTGCGTCCCAGCCGGGTTCATCACTCTTAAGTGTCCCCTGGAAACACTTCCTTCGTGTTGTGAGTATTTACAGCTCATGTGTTTCTCTTCTGTCCGTTTACATGTGTTTTTCTTCATTTTAGCTAAGAATTTACACAATTTATTTTATTTAGGTTAATCATTTGCACATTAAAATGCAGTAATTATCCCCACTCCCCACCCCCTCCACACACACACACACACTAACACACACTAACACACACACACACCCTGACAGAGTTACATTAAATAAACATTAAAGATAAGAAATGCTGCTACAACATCGACATAAATCTATATGACAGTTATTTCTTTGTGTCGAAGGTGGGTCTGAATCCTGGATCCTAATCTGCAGTTTGGTTTCCATGGCAACGTGCACTAGCAAACCAATCAATCATCCATCAATAATCCAGTTTGATCTCAAGAGTCTGTGACTGAGAGAAAAGAATCTGTTTGACTTAAAAATAAAGTTTACATGGCAACGGTCCCAAATATACACCCACACACACAGAGTGGCACACTCATACAGTGTGTGTGTGTGTGTGTGTGTGTGTGTGTG
>NW_019454848.1:0-690 GCF_002814215.2 Seriola lalandi dorsalis | reverse complement strand
GGAGGGGGTTCCTGGGGGTCCCCAGTATAAAAGGGGAATCATTTATTTTCACTGTATTTCCATCCATAAGTAAAACGCCGGCAGAATGTATAAATATTTTGGTCGTGGGTTTAAAACAGTTTCTGTGATAAAAACAAAACTGTTATCAGACGAGGGTCCGTGGTCTCATTAGCATCAGGTCTGGGGTCTTTGACTGAACTGCGTCGCTGGCAAACACTCCCCTCCATTCATTTCTATCGGAGAAAATTCAAACAAAATGTTGAATAAGTTTGTTTTGAACCATGTTTTAAATGTTTATATAGGCTTCTGCTTATAAATACAAATTAGAGGGACTTAAATTAAAGTGTTATCAGATACAGTGTAAAAACACTCAGTTACAATTAGAAGTCCTGCATTCAAAATTAAAGTGCTAAAGTATTAGTATCAAAATATACTCAAAGTACCAGAAGTAAAAGTACACATTGTGCAGAATGGCTTATTTCAGGATCATAGATACTGTGGAATACACAGTAATTATTGGACATTAATGAGAACATCACTCTAGTGTTGGCGCTAATTTTAATTACTTTATTTATTATACAATTAAGTGTTATTTTAATCTATAACAACACATTATTTGTTAATTATGTTTTAATAATTTAAATTCATTTGGAATATATGAACGAAGTACAAATATCTCAAAACTTTACT
>NW_019454847.1:0-712 GCF_002814215.2 Seriola lalandi dorsalis | reverse complement strand
TATTATTATTATTATTATGGAACGTGCAGTCTCAGCCCTGCAGGGGCTTCATAGAGATAATGAATGGACCATGTGCCCTTATAAAAAACTATAATATACTATAAATAAGAGGCATTTAGTTTAAGAAATGATTAGACTGCTCAAGAAACAAAAATATTATATTTATATATTTTCTCTCTTGCTCTTTGTCTGTAACCTCTAGCATACTGTCCTTATGTTATATATTTGTGTAGTGTATGTGTGTCTTTTTTTCATCTTTTTGTAATTAAAAATGGGAATTGTCAGAGGCCTGCTCCTTGTACACTCACTCACACTTACAGCAATATAAATGGATATAAATGGCAGACAGTACACCATTCCACACAAGTTGTTGACACATGCACTAAATGTAACCACCAGAAGGTGTCTCTGTTTCATTGTATGTGGGAGTGTCCACAGATAATCAGCTTTTAGTCATATTATTGGTAGATAGGTGCCTCTTAATCCTAAACTGTGTATTCTGAATATTTACCCAGATGATTTGTGACTTCAAACAATGTAAGGTCCCTGCTCAAAATTTGTTTTCTGGAAGTTAAACAGGGCATTGCCTGCTCATGGAAGAAATAAAGTACCTGTGGAATTTCTCAGAAGCTGAACTGAATGATTTTTTAACAAACTTTTGGAAAATTTGGAACGATTTTTGCAATTTCCTGGAACATAATGACATTTTTTT
>NW_019454846.1:0-781 GCF_002814215.2 Seriola lalandi dorsalis | reverse complement strand
AAACTTTATTCATAAATATAGCCATTAAATACCAGCTTGTTTGTCCATACATTCCTGGCAGCAAATTATCTGTTGAAATCTACCGCATGTAAAACTGCACATGCATCTCACAGCACCTGGTTAGATTAGATTTTTACACGACATGACATCATGTTAATGTTTTATTAAAACGTTTAGGGCCCTGTCCATGTAGCTAATGAATTTACTGCAATTCTAACGTGAACAGTTGAGATGTTTTGCTTCATTTTTTATTTCTTTTAATTCAATCCGAATTGATCAGAAGATGATCACGAGTCAAGACAGAGTTAAAGTATTGTGTGACTGGCACGTGCTGTTGTCAATAAGAAGATTAGGGTTAAAAACGGAAGATTTTCAGTGGAGTCCTGCACAGCTGACACCGCATCCCGGCTACTGCTAGATTAACGCTAGCTGTGCCGCTAGCCTGCCGCTAGCCTGCCGCTAGCCTGCCGCTAGCATTCACGTTAGCATAACATTCACGTTAGCTCACCAGCTGCCGGGGCGACTTCATCGTCCACCCACTCCGCTTCCTCTTTCGCCTTCCTGGGCATTTTGTCGCTTGAAATGTGACTTTGTGAAAACTGCGAAGCTAAAACTTTGTCCTCTTTCTATCCAGTGACGTTTATCAGCCACACACACATGTCATGCGGCCCAGTGACGTGATGATGCAGAAGCCGGGTCGCCGACAAAGTTTCTTCTTCTTCTTCTCTTGGCGGATCGTAAACCAGCTTTACAGGAGCACAGCGCCACCTAGTGTCAGCGC
>NW_019454845.1:0-605 GCF_002814215.2 Seriola lalandi dorsalis | reverse complement strand
TAAATTTCATGATCAGAGGCAGAGAAATGAAATGTAATATACTGCAGGAAATTCTTCCACCTCAGGCAAACCACAAATTTGAATTAAACACACCTCAGACCAGACCTGAATCAACTGTCCAGCTTGCTTTGACGTTCACGTCCACACAATGCGTTGTTGACATTTGGAAAGTGAGTGTGTCAGCTTCTCTGTGAGTGTCTGCTGCTGACGATTACCCATAACACCCTTCTGTTCATAGGTTTGCAAAGGCATAATTCCAGCATTACTGTGATGATATGTTACACTGTGATTCAAAGCCAGTTCAGTATCACTGACCAACTAAATGACTGACTGATAAAGTTACATCATTGTTAATTCGAATGTCCTATGACTGAATTACTATTGTACTATTGTTACACCATTGTTCGTTGCTCTTTCAAAATGAATTGGCACAAACAGGTTCTTTTAGGGCAGCATTTACAGGAATGCCCTCTTGCATCTACTCTGTTCAGTTTGTGGCAGAGAGGCGGATCAGCAGCTTTTTACCCAGACGGAGGTTGGGCGATGTGTGAGAGACATTATGAGAAAGTATTCTGTCTCATCTAACTTTCTCTCTGAGCGATCAT
>NW_019454844.1:0-705 GCF_002814215.2 Seriola lalandi dorsalis | reverse complement strand
TCCTAAAATAATGGCCTAAGTCATGTTTTGACAAAAATGTTTTTTTTGCCTAAATCACCCCCTCATGATGCTGGCCACCTCTGGTAAAATCGCCTGAATCCTCAGTTGAGGGGAACATGCAATTCTACCCCCGGTTGTATAATGGCCTCTGTCAAAAGTGTGACTCTTTTGTTGAGTTTTTTGTGTTTCCTGAAAAACCTGAAAAAATGACTTAGGCCATTATTTTAAGAGGGTGTCGATATATTGAACAGAAATCCTTCTGATACAATGGAAATCACCCTATTTTGAAACCTTTTATCCTTTGAAGCAGGATTAAAAAGCAGAATCTGTGAAAAAACAATTAAAGATGACTGTAAATAAAATGTGCAGAATAGAAAATGGCAATAAATAAATAAATTATGGCATTTTGATTTATTAGAATGACAATTAGCTAAGAGTAAAGTGAATATTCTAAGTACAACCGATGACATGCAGCAAGAGCATACAGAAACTCATGGCCATTTGAAACACATAGTGTATGCTTTAAATAAAATGAGGAAAATAACAAATAAAATTGGGAATTTAACACATATATGTAATAATCGCACAAAAACATCAGACAGATAAGTTCGAGTTAAGTTTATATATTGAAGTACAAAATATTTGCTTGCCAAAAACAAATCAATATGGTCACAGTATTTGTCAAGTCACTACATAGACAAAAAA
>NW_019454843.1:0-605 GCF_002814215.2 Seriola lalandi dorsalis | reverse complement strand
GGAGGTAGAAGAAGAAAAAGAGAAAATGGCTGAACTGCTCGTTACTGTCTCTCACCGTAGCCCCCTCCTCCTCCTGCTCCTTGGAAACGGTCACCAAGCGCTCCCGCAGCATCCGGGCTGACTCCTGATCTCCACGGAGACGGGTGCTGAGCTCGGTGTTGTCGTTGCTCAGCTGCAGGTTCCTGCTGCTCAGATCCAGGACCTCCTCTCGATACTTGGAGTTCTGCAGACAGAGAAGAAGAAGAAGAAGAAGAAGAAGCTTCAGACGCCACAGTCTGGAGTAGCTGTTGCTAAATGGCAATCGAGCAGGACAGACAGACTCTCACCTCTTTGTGCAGCCTCTCTTCTTCTTCTCTGCTCCTCTCGTGTTCTCTCTCCATCTCCTCCAGTTTCCTCCTGACAGAAGAAGATCTCAGATATTTACACAGTTTAATTCCACCAAGAACTAAACTGACTTTTTTCCAAGTCTATTTCTTGTGATAAAAGGAGGAGGATCAATATTTTGATGGAGGTGGTAGAGGTGGAGTTTTCTTCTCTTGTGGGTTCTCCAGTTTTTCCAGAACCTTCAAAGACTCGTCTAAACTCCTGGAAAAAAATCTTTCATC
>NW_019454842.1:0-648 GCF_002814215.2 Seriola lalandi dorsalis | reverse complement strand
GACCGGAGAAGTTAGCTAGTTAGTTAGCAGTTAGCAATGCAGCTGGGGTTCGTAGCAGTGAATGTATGTGCACTTCCGATTGTTTGTCAGTAAATAAATCTTACAGCTCCTCAAGATCCAAGTTCCCGCCTCTCCTCTGCGCTTCGTCTACAGTCCAGACGATGAGCAAGGAAGATTAACAACATCGAGACAGGTAAATACAGGATTCTGCATTTTCACTGGCGTCTGTCATTTAAGCCGTATCAAACTTGAGGTCGTAATGTTGGACAATTCTACGTTCAGTTGTACGAGCGTCATATTGATCAACAGTAGTATAACACAACATTGTTGGATAATTGGAGCAGATTATCATATCATTTAGATATTTTTCCTATCCTAAAATAATCCTAATATTTCTTCAGCCAGGAAGGTAAAAGGTGAAGATGTCCAGACTTTCAACACATGAAAGACTGGCATCACAAAAAGAGAGATTTGCTACTGCTACTGTCATGAAAAGGTATGTTTCAGTCTGGTCCAGCAGAACAGCTAAATCACACACACACACACACACACACACACACACACACACACACACACACACACACACACACACACACACTGTAGATGAAAGAGCAAACTCATCAACAGACAATCAGAACGGTCAAGTCT
>NW_019454841.1:0-615 GCF_002814215.2 Seriola lalandi dorsalis | reverse complement strand
ACACACACACACACACACATGTTTATACACACACACACTGACTGCACACATCCAACCTGGACCAGCATGCACTGGGGTGGCTAAATATAGCTCGGCGGGTCCACTGTGGGCTTCCTTTGTGTAGTTTGTTGGGACGTTATTAAAAAGAGGGGGGGGGGGGTATAATGACCCCCTTAAACCCTGCACCCTGACTGTCAGTCATGCAACTGCACCACCAGGTTTTTACTGACCCACTTCTTTTCACAGTGTCAAAGACTGAAACATATAATTCTGAGGTCAGGTGACTGTGGAGGAAAGTCGACGACGGTCAGGATTCTGGGTCTTCTTTGGTCTTCATGTAGTTCTTGCAGAGCTTTGAGGTGTGTATGTGTCAATTTTCCCAACGGTCTTGGACTCAGCGGCCGTGCACGCTCCCCCTGGCACTAATGCTGTACTGATCTGGACTCACCGATGCTACCTGGTCCAACTGTTTGCACCAGAACCAGTCCTTAAAATCAAAATCCAGCTGAAGAGTCCCAATTTGACTGTTTGTCTGTTGGGCTCATTTCAGCACTGAATGACCGTCACCATTAAGGGTGTGTTTTTATCAAGCTACAGTCTGTAACCTGTGGTTGG
>NW_019454840.1:0-656 GCF_002814215.2 Seriola lalandi dorsalis | reverse complement strand
TTGGCAGGACTCTAAAGTGAACTAGACAGTCTGCAACCCTTCAGACTTGACTACCCACAGTTCATTCAATTCCAGATGTGATGAAGTGCTATCAACTGTCTTAAATGCAGTCTCAGGTTCAAGACCAAACTGGATCCCAGTCCACATCAACTGATGAACAAACTGGCTTCATGAGCCGAAAGTCTTCCATTTACAGAGAAAGCAAAGATGATTACTGACACTGAAGTATGTGTGGAAATACTGACACAAATTAGTAGTGAGATCTTACTATTGTGTAAAAAAGGCCTCCTCACTCATCTGTCACAAATGTAGGATCGTCCAGTACAACAGTAAAACCTGGCACAGTGCTGCAACATATGATGTAATCTGACGCCAATGCAAATACACCATCTAGTAGCTTCATTTGTAGCATAAACAGGTTAATAATGTTCACCATGTATCTGCACCTGTAGTTTTTCTAATTGCAATGCAGTGAATTATGTCTAAATTAAGCATTCTGCTGTGTTATGAGTTTTTAGGAAGCAGAAATCACACTATAATTTTATGTGTCATACACTCATTGCTTTATCCTGTTTGCAATATCCTTTCCTTCTTTTGTGTGATTATGTGCAGCAGGTGACATGTTGTGGAAAGGTGTGTTCATCTACTATAGAAAC
>NW_019454839.1:0-643 GCF_002814215.2 Seriola lalandi dorsalis | reverse complement strand
TGACACCTGTTCAGGTGACAATGACTTTGATATCTCATTTCATCACCCCAGTGAACAACATTTTCACGTTCATGACATTTTCACGTCAGAGCAACAATAAGTAATAAGCACACAGGCCACATGTCATGTTTGCTGACATCATTGAACATATGGAAGCTACAGATTTCAGAATAGTTATATGTAACTTTCCCACATTAAAATGTCTACAAAGGAACAGATTCATTCTATTCATGTTGTTCCAGAATTCAGTTCCAGCTTTTTAATACATGTCAATTTCTTATGCTATTCAGATCTTCTAGTTACTTTAGCTTAGCAGCTAGTGATGGCTTCTCTGTCTCCCTCTGTCAATTATCACTGTTGTGATAATGTGGAATAAATGTAGTGTATTTGTCAACATCAAGGCGAGGCTCAAATCTGTGGCTGCACCTAAAAAGAGATTGTCTTTCAATGAATTTTACAATTTTGGATTGTTGAACATTCATTTAAAGTCTGTGCATAATATGAAAATTTACAGAACAGTACAGAACAATAATATTACTCCTACTCCTGAATAATACATGATGACACATGAAGGTAGTCAAGTCAAATCAGTTTTATTTGTATAGTCCAAAATCCCATATTTGTCCCAGAAGGCTGAATAACA
>NW_019454838.1:0-912 GCF_002814215.2 Seriola lalandi dorsalis | reverse complement strand
AATAATCTAGTTTCACGTCTCTGTATTTCTCTGGGTCAGAGTTCGGGTTAGTTCCTGTTTCCCTCAGCTGAACCACGTGTCGCAACCAAATTTTAACAAACACAAACACTGTGACGTCACACATACGTTCCCGTTTCCATGACAACGACAGAACAACAAAAGGCAGAAACTCTGTGAACGTTTGTGTGTACGGTGGCCCCGAAGGTCAAAACACGGCAGCTTCACTAAACACGCGCCAACAGCCGATCCCCGGTGGAGCTCGCACCATGAAGGCGCCGTCCTGACCGCAGCGGTCACGGGTTCGAGTCCAGCTCAACCAAAACAATAAGTTTAAAGTGCGTCCCAGCCGGGTTCATCACTCTTAAGTGTCCCCTGGAAACACTTCCTTCGTGTTGTGAGTATTTACAGCTCATGTGTTTCTCTTCTGTCCGTTTACATGTGTTTTTCTTCATTTTAGTTAAGAATTTACACAATTTATTTTATTTAGGTTAATCATTTGCACATTAAAATGCAGTAATTATCCCCACTCCCCACCCCCTCCACACACACACACACACTAACACACACTAACACACACACACACCCTGACAGAGTTACATTAAATAAACATTAAAGATAAGAAATGCTGCTACAACATCGACATAAATCTATATGACAGTTATTTCTTTGTGTCGAAGGTGGGTCTGAATCCTGGATCCTAATCTGCAGTTTGGTTTCCATGGCAACGTGCACTAGCAAACCAATCAATCATCCATCAATAATCCAGTTTGATCTCAAGAGTCTGTGACTGAGAGAAAAGAATCTGTTTGACTTAAAAATAAAGTTTACATGGCAACGGTCCCAAATATACACCCACACACACAGAGTGGCACACTCATACAGTGTGTGTGTGTGTGTGTGTGTGTGTGTGTG
>NW_019454837.1:0-605 GCF_002814215.2 Seriola lalandi dorsalis | reverse complement strand
CTAACCTCACCATCAATGAGAACAACACTTCTATGCACATCAGTGGGTGGCCCTGTGGCTTAGGATCAGGATCGGGTCAGGTGCCAGCCATGTAACTGCAATGTCACCAATTCAAGTCGAGCTGGGAACTTTCTTGCATTTCATTCCCTATGTCTCCTTCTCATTTCCTGTCGTCTCTCTGTTGTCAGAGTCAAAAACATATTAAGGTCGCTAACACCAATACGCAAATGTAATATATGTACATGTATTGAATTTCCATATATGACATATAATTACATAAAAGCACATGTGTAAAAAATTGAAACCTATTATAAATTGAAATCATTTCATAAACTGACATATATGTCCAGCCCATAAAAAAATATCTATGTTTATGTACATATGCTTATATTTTAGACATGTTACATAAATATATATTCATCCCAAAGCCTGTCAGTATATGTTGATATTATTTTACAGGTCCAAAAGTCTGAGACCATTTTCCCAGAATGTGAGGATAGACATGTTTAGAATTAATAAGAAAATCATATATAAGCATATAGACTTTTTTATGTATATTGTTTCAGAAAAAACAATGTAAATATTTACTATATAAATATTTTAAT
>NW_019454836.1:0-693 GCF_002814215.2 Seriola lalandi dorsalis | reverse complement strand
ACACATATTAAAAAATAAAACAATGAAAAAAATTATGTTCAAAAGTGTTGACAAAACTCCTGCTAAGCAGGATGTGCAGAAGATCACAGTACAGACAATATGTGTTCTCGTTGGTTTGTGTACAACGCACAGAGCTGACTGCGGACAGGCGAGAGGCTGTGAAGCCAGAAAGGAAACTTTCTGGCTTCCATATGCATATTCTGAATATGCTGTATACATCTCCAAATAATGCTCCTAAAACCTGAATAATATCAGTATATCCCACATCATAATAAGAAAATGCAAAATTCAGAATAAGGAAAAAGGATAATGATTAAGGATATCCAAACAGAGCAGGAAAACTGAATCTCACATGTTCTCATTTATTTCATATTTGACAATGATGGCTTCTTTTACTCTCTGGAATCTTAAGTATCAGCAACATTGCCACGCAGGCACTCTGGGCTCAAAGGTGACAGGTATGAGGCCTTAGGTAATCAAAGAATAGGCCACTAACTGAAACCTGAGACATAAAGATGGATTGGATTTAAAGCCTCAACAGTCTCATCTGAGGGCCCTGTAATAACAGTGTAGTTAAGCAGCTGGTAAGGTCACTTATGCCTGCCAGTATTTCCTGTGTGGGAGCAGCCAAGTCATTCAAGTCTACATTTACACTGACTGGTCTAACTGCATGCCTCATGGGAAAATCATGCA
>NW_019454835.1:0-644 GCF_002814215.2 Seriola lalandi dorsalis | reverse complement strand
GCGTTTCTGTAATATATCCTATTCCTCAAAGATATAGCCTAAATGTTGTGGACAAAATAATAGAAACGCCTGTTTATATCACACAATATAATTCAACAGCACCACAAGTTGCATCCTCGAAAATGACCATAAAGTTGAATCAACACCTCTCTGAAACAGTTTCAATAAAAACTGAACATTGTCATAAAGATAGGTTTAATGGCAGGACTTATTAGACTGCAGTAGTTTTAGTTAGATGCACCTAATAAACTGACTATTCATTGAATGGCTATTGCTGAAAAATGTCGAGCATAAATAGTATCAGGTTTGATTTCATGGTAATCTAAAGCAGGCATGTCCAAAGTCCGGCCCGGGGGCCTCCCAGTTCCCTCTTCCTGGTGTAAACCTGGGTGCAATCGGCATTTGGGGACAGAGGGAAGGGATAAAAGGGGCAGAGAGTGCAGAGACAATGGGGAGAGACACACACACACACACACACACAGCTGTACCTGGGTGAGGGTCCTTTTGTCCTCTCTACCTTTGTTCCTCCACTCACAGTTAGGTGCGGTTTTGTTATTTTGTTTATGTTCTTTCGGGCTGGAGATTACCGGTAGTCATGTTATTCGTCTTTTGTTTTAGGTTATGTTGGGTTTAGGTAGTTTAGG
>NW_019454834.1:0-605 GCF_002814215.2 Seriola lalandi dorsalis | reverse complement strand
TAGGACTTGTACTTTTCTAACTATGAGGGCATTTTTGATGAAAGGTTTTGGCTTATAAGCTGTTGTTTGCCAAGGGATAAAGTGGTATGTCTGTGTATTTCCATGCTGCTCCTGGCATAGCAACTAGTGTCTCATTGGTTCCTAATGATTCAGCAGTTTCTGGGCAGAAGTGGATTAACCCGACTCTGATTGGGTAATTATATCTATTAACGCTTAGCATTTTTAACCGTCACCCATGTTGTCCTCTTCTACAGGACATGTCAGACTGCAGCTTCAACACAGGAGTGATAATGATATTAATAAGGCCTTGATGCCTGCAGTGACAATGGTCAGGGTTAACTGTGAGTGTGAGTGTGAGTGTGAGTATGAGTGAGTGTGTGTGTGTGTGTGTTTCCACATGAAAGTCTATGATACAGCTGCTGCCATCAATACTTGTACTGGTCACATTAGCACCCATTTCACTGCTTGAGATGGTAGTAGGACTATCAATGCCACAAATATCCCATAGTCCTTCAGGTACTCCTGGGTGAAAGCTACCGTCTCATCCATCGTCTGGCTACGATGCAGTGCTCCCTTGTACCAATACACAACATCTGACAGCTGAT
>NW_019454833.1:0-711 GCF_002814215.2 Seriola lalandi dorsalis | reverse complement strand
TTTTTTTTTTTTTTTTTTTAAAACACGTGGTCATAAGGTTGAAAAAGGTGTTCGAATGAATTGTTTGCAGTGACCTGGCAGAAAACTTCTGATTATTTCCACCTGGGCTTTTATGTCTTTACTTTGTTTTCCAGCAGATGAATTATTCCACTATTAATAGAGAAGTAAAGGAACTCGTAGCTATCCCATTTTCTTTGCTAACAGACTAAAGAATAAAGCAGCACAGTGACTGTGGAGTCGTTGTGCTGTAAACAATAATCATTTGGTTTTATTATGTGGTTGGTACTTGTATTTGGATTGATCTTCCTTTTTCAACTCTTAAATTTCTGCATTGTGTTCAGTCACAGTGTATTGATTTATTTGTATGTTTGACATGTATTTAACTGTAAGCATGCTCAAGTCTGTGTGTATGTGTATTCTCTTCCTGCGCTTTTGTGTTGCATTTTTGCTTTTTTTTTTCCTTCTTCTTATAAACAACTACACCTGCGCGTCTCCGGTTGTTGTTCAGTTACACTGTGCTTGTTACTGTTGCCAGTAATTTAGGATAATGTGCATGTGTGTGTCTCCAAGGGTGTGGCGGGTGCTGGACGTTCCCAGGATGATGCCATGGTAGACTATTTCTTCCAGCGGCAGCATGGTGAACAGCCTGGCAAACATCGCTGGCCCACTGGAGACAACATCCATGACAGCCAGGTATGTATGTATGTATGT
>NW_019454832.1:0-690 GCF_002814215.2 Seriola lalandi dorsalis | reverse complement strand
GACATAAAAGAAGATGATTGAGGGGACCGCTTTTTTGGTTCAGTGAGTCCTAGAGAATCGTTGTTGTTGGTTTGTCAGTGATAATTACACAACAATAGAGATAAGAGATCTACACTGTTTCACAGATGACCAGCCTTGTTCATATCTTCTTTAAAGCAACAACAATTCATATGTTAATATTATAAAAGGATCACGTGGCTACATGTAATGTGAAAGGGATTGCAGGGATGATAGACTGAGAAAAGTATCATCACTCGACCCTGCGGAGTTCCTCAGTATCTTACAGCTCGTTGTTTGGTTCAGTCTCACGCTGTCAGTAGCTAGGTTGTAGAAATGAGCTGAAACAGCTAAAGAAAGAAAGAAAGAAAGAAAGAAAGAAAGAAAGAAAGAAAGGAAAAGACATACTACACATCACCTGCGCAGACTTATAAAGTTAGCAACCGTGTAATGAGCCTGAACAGCTAAAGAGCCACGTAGACTCAACAAAGATCAAAACAGAGTTAAAAGGAGAGGGAATGTTGAATTTGACAACATGTTGGTCATATCTTTATTAGGTTATGTGTCGATGTTGTGTTTACAGCTTGTTGTGCTGCCCCCAAGTGGCCAAAAAAAAGGAACATACCAATGATCATGAAAGTTTGTTTTTGACCCTGGACAAGGACTTTTGAAAAAATAAAAAAAACTAAACAA
>NW_019454831.1:0-754 GCF_002814215.2 Seriola lalandi dorsalis | reverse complement strand
ATGCGGACTCACCTGGACTCATCGGCGATGTTTCTGACGAACAAAGACGTGTTTGGAGGCCTCATGTATCTGGCCATAAAGTTTCACCCACACAGTAGGAGAAAATGTTGGCTGTGGAATAACCAACAACGAGAAGATGTACTGGGCATGCGCACTTACAAGGCGCCTTCTGCTGATTCTTCTTCTTCTTCTTTTGATTTGACTGTTGGTCCGGAAACAATCTTGGAGTTGCATTACCGCCGCCTACCGGACTGGACCCGGAACGAATGGATGAACAAACAAACAAACAAACAAACAAATACATAAATACATAAATACATAAATACATAAATACATTGTACTCACAATAATAATAATAATAATAATAATAATAATAATAATAATAACTAAATTCGCTCTTTTAACCATGTTACCTTCAGGTCCTTATTTAGGTGACTATTTTTTTACCCATGATGCAGTTGATTTCTTGCAATATTCACCAAATTTTCTCAGGTGCAATACTATATTTATATATTATTTATTAATGTGCAATATGAGACTTACCCAACTCATATCTGATTCCAGTCCGGTGTGTCCTGTCCTGGGACGGATGATGACAGATGCCTCTTCCTTGTGATTCCTGTCCAGCCTCTGTCCCAAATCCACATCTGCTAATTATAAAGATGTCTTCCTGTGTTGTTTATGTCCCTGGATTCTTTCCAAACTTTTGGCATTTGTCTTTTTATGACTGTTTAACCTTCAGCTTCACTTTGCT
>NW_019454830.1:0-605 GCF_002814215.2 Seriola lalandi dorsalis | reverse complement strand
AAATTGAACGCTGTCCAATGACAGTTTCAAGACATACATGTGACATTTCAAATGGCCTTAAATAACAAAAAAAGACATCTAGCCTTACAAGTGAACAGGGCAACTGACAGCAATAAACACTCCTTGTTTGTTGCTTATGTTCACTTTGTCATGTCAGTTACTGTGTGAGTATTTGTTATTTTGCAAGTACTTCCCAAGACAGTTTCTGAGCTCTTTAGGCTTCAGTTAATGTTCTCTCTTGTGTGTGCATCAGGTCAAGTGTCCTTCTGGCCTTTCCATTTTGTTTGCCATGTGATGGGTTCATTAAATCCCTCCAACCCTCCCTACCCCACGACTGTCTGCACACACACATACACCCACAGAAACATACACAGAGACACACACACGCATACACATGGAGACACCCATGAGCGATGCTTTAAAATACTGCTAATTTGATCAATACTTAATTTTTCCTCCTTGTTGCTCTTTTTCTCTGTTAAGCAGTGATAAGAGGAGGGAGGGGGTGGGGCTGTGTTCTTTAGTGCGTGTGTGTGTTTGTGAGACATCTGCGAATGGGAGTATTTATCAGTGTGTGTGTGTGTGTGTGTGTGTGTGTGTGTGTG
>NW_019454829.1:0-603 GCF_002814215.2 Seriola lalandi dorsalis | reverse complement strand
TGTGGCATGTGATGTAAAGTGCTTTGAGGGGTCTAGAAAAGGTTAGAAAAGGTGCAGTCCACTTACCGGTTACCATATTCTTGCTTACCAATGATAGATCAGCCCCCTAATATTAATACATATTATTCACCAATCCTAATAAAATCACCTTGATGGTGCTGAGATCCATGGGGTGCTTGATGATGTCGTGGTAGTCGTGGAGGCCAAGAGCTTTTACGTCAACAGGCTTGTAGAAAGGCCAGGCGTATGACACGTGTTTCTTGGACAGCATCTCTCTGACAAGGCGCGCGCAGGAACGCAACTGATCCTGACGTTTCGGCGTTCCCATCCCTCCCGTCTCCAAACCAGCACCCAGGTGATGTTGAGAGTCCGGCTGTGATGCGTCTCTTTTAGGTTGCTTTGACGGACGAATGCTGTCTCGGCGCGGCCGAGCCTCAGCAGAGACGGGAGATGATTCACTGAGCTGGTCGTTGGCTGTGGGGGTGGTGGTGTCTGCTTTCCTCTTCTGGCTCTTCCTTTGCTGTTGGAGCAGATGAGGCGTAAGATACTGACTTCAGATCTGATAGTGTTTCACTAGATTAGCAGTTCATTCTCCTCCATTGC
>NW_019454828.1:0-575 GCF_002814215.2 Seriola lalandi dorsalis | reverse complement strand
CAGAGAAGAAGAATCAGTGGAGGAGCAGCTGATGTTTTAACAGTAGAAATTATCAGTTGATGTGCAGATGAATTATTTGTGTTTCTCTCCTCATGAAGGTAGAAAGTGTGTGAGCTGTTGTGAACTCAGCAGCATGGATCAGTGTGAGGACAGGGAGGAGGGAGCCCCTCCCTCTAAAACCACTCTGTGTGGGGAACATGAGAGCCAGACCAGAGCTCAGAGGTAAGATGAGGATCTCTAACTGTCCATGACTCTTCTCCATGTCAAAGCTCAGATCGCTGCTCCGTCATTATTAACACTCAAAGTTCTGTGTGTGTTGTGTTGAAGCCCAGAGCAGCAGCAAACATCAGACTCTGCTGGACCTGGACCTGGATGTAGGTCTGGACCTGTACCCAGCTATGTGTCCATGAAGAGTAACAGGTCAATGAAAAGTCCTTTTGATTTCAGACAAAATGTTGAGCAAAGGTAAGAATTTATAAATGAAAGAAAGACATTTCATACTAAGTTAGTTACAATTACAATTACATGGTTGAACAAGTTTTTCATGAGTTTTCATCCAACATGCACATTTATCA
>NW_019454827.1:0-607 GCF_002814215.2 Seriola lalandi dorsalis | reverse complement strand
AAGGACAGTGTGTGTGTGTGTTTGTGTATGTTTGTTTGTTTGTTTAGTTGCTAAGTTTGTTTAATGCAACTGCTGAGTCCAAAAAACTGAAAGTCACATGTCATTGCTCCATATGGTGTGTGTGTGTGTGTGTGTGTGTGTGTGTGTGTGTTGGAAATACACTGAACTAAATGAATCACTCACCAGGATCAATGTATTTTGCCTGTGAAGACTCTCGGTCATGGAGGTCGTCGCCCTTCGCTCAGCTCTTCTCGGATGAACGTATTTAACACACGACTATATAAACTCATTAGAACATGTAGTAAACACACTAACAACACATTCAACAGACACTGAGTTACATTTGGAATCACGTAATGAATTTAAGATATTCACTCTCTTTTTTTTGCAGCTTCTTAATATCTTAACATCTGACTTTTTAGCTGCTAAATACTTTCACACTGTTCAGCAGCCAGGTCGGTTCATCGGAGTGTTTTCGCTGCAGATCGCTGCTGCTGCCAGAGTGAACCTGTACAACCGAAACAAGGAGCTGAAAGATGCTAAAACGCTTCGTAACGCCGGTTGCTAATTCTCAACCGATCTCACTTTATATAAACACTCAGTTTCG
>NW_019454826.1:0-618 GCF_002814215.2 Seriola lalandi dorsalis | reverse complement strand
TGCCTTACTATACTATGATGTTTTCTGACGTTTTTATGCCTTATTATACTATGACATTTTTATGCTTTACTTTACTATAATGTTTTCTGATGAATTTATGCCATACTATACTATGACGTTTTTTGACATTTTTATGCCATACTATACAATGAAGTTTTTTGACAAATTGATGCCTTACTATACTATGAGGTTTTTGACATTTTTATGCCTTACTATAGTATGATGTTTTTTGACAGATTTATGCCTTACCATACTATGACATTTTATGCCTTACAATACTATGACGCTTTTTGGCATTTTAAATGCTTTAGTATACTATGACATTTTTTGACAAATTTACGGCTTACTATACTATGACGTTTTTTGCCTTACTATAATATTAAGTTTTTTGACATTTTTATGCCTTACTATACTATGACGTTTTTTGACAAATTTATGGCTTACTATACTATGACATTTTATGCCTTACAATACTATGACGTTTTTTGACAAATTTATACCTTACTATACGACGACATTTTATGCCTTTCTAAACTATGACGTTCTTTGATGTTTTTATGTATTAGTATACTATGACGTTTTTTCACAAATTTATGGCTTACTATCCTATGACGTTTT
>NW_019454825.1:0-793 GCF_002814215.2 Seriola lalandi dorsalis | reverse complement strand
ATGGACAGTATAGTGGAGAGTGACAGGAAACAGGGAGGCAGAGAGAGGGGGAATGACATGCAGCGAAAGGCCGATGCGGGATTCGAACCGGGGCCGACTGCAGCGAGGACTGTAGCCTCTACACATGGGGCGCCTGCTTAGACCACTACGCCCCACATTAAGTTTTTAACTGAACTTTGAATGGCCCATTCCTGTGTATCCAGGGCAGAGCCAATTCTAGTTACGCTACTGAAAATGAATCATTTTCTGTGAATTAATGGAGTGAGTGAGTGAGTGAGTGAGTGAGTGAGTGAGTGAGTGAGTGAGTGAGTGAGTGTGTGTGTGTGTGTGTGTGTTCCTATTAGCATCTTTTTTTTATCCCTTTTGTCTCTCTTTCTTCACACCTCCTTGAAAGCTGAGAAAGATTGTGTAAAAAGTGAAGGTCGTTTTCGCAAATGTTGTTAAAACCCCAGAGAAATTTTGTTTGGGGTGTGTAAAAAGCATCAGCTCTTGCGTTTTCCCGAGCAACAAGTCTGTTTATCCCAGATGTCTATTCAGAGCTCATTTCCCCAACCACACAATTAATCACATCCAAATTGGGGCTCATTAGCATATAATCAAATAGGACAGCAAACAGAAGCAGTGCGAATGCAGTAAACTTAAATATCACGGAAGTTTTTGATTAATCCGGCATATAGGGTAAATAGGCATAGAGACATTTAGGAGGTAGAGAAGTTAGTCAGATTGCTCTGGCTCTGATAAATGTTGCAGCTACATTTGAAATGACAATGAGCTAAAAAAAAAAAAAAAAAAA
>NW_019454824.1:0-580 GCF_002814215.2 Seriola lalandi dorsalis | reverse complement strand
ATAAACAGAAGAACTGACTTTATCTGACATGGGTAAATGTTTTTATTTCTGTTGCTTTTAAACATGATTATGAACCAGGGCAAAGGCAGCAGTATCTCAATAAACAAATTAATCACTGTGGAAAAAAACACCAGGCGTCAATCATCAAATTAGATTATTGTTAAATAATCAGAGTATGTCCTCGGTTGTGTTTCTGTAAGATTGGTTTTATAGTTTCAGCCTAGATTCTTCATAGATCTGATCTCAGTGTCAGAACCAAACATTGGAAATGTTTAAATTTAATTAACTTCCAAAGTTACACAACCTCATGAGCTTAGTTTGAGACCACAGAGTCCATCAAGTATAGAAACATGGCCGACCTGCTGTCTGAACTGTGGTGAAACCTCAAACTTCTCTAACCAGTTGTAACAACATTAAGCTGCAATCCTTCAGAGTTTCACCATATCAAGGAATGGGGGTGCTTCACGTCCTGGATTGTGGATTACCTGACAAGACGACCACAGTACATCAGGCTGGGTAACTGTGTCTCAGCGACAGTGATGAGCAGCACTGGGGCTCCACAGGGGACTGTTCTGGCTCC
>NW_019454823.1:0-682 GCF_002814215.2 Seriola lalandi dorsalis | reverse complement strand
TGTGCTTAGCTGGTTTGTTCCTCAGCAGATATGGAGTCTTGCAAAAGAAGCAGCTTCAGTGTCTTTGTGAAAGAGTCGTGAGTGAAGGTCGATGTAATCAGTGCAGACAGAAGTGAAGATAAACAAGACGCCGTCGTGAGAGGGAGAAAATTGACCGTGAACAGGTCCTGACAAGTCGACAGCTGAGCGTTCTACTTTTAGAAAATGACAAATAATCGCCGTGATGCCGTTTCGAAGTCAACAAGAGATGATGTCAGCTGGAGGATCTCTGAAGAGAGGCTGTTAAGACAGATTGTCTCTGCCTCCAGAGAGGACGTGAAGCTTTTAGAGGATCAGTTTGTGTTGTGTTTAAATGTTTTTCTCGTTGTTCAAAAAGACCAAAACCAACATGATCCAGGTTGTGGTTTCTCTTAAGTGCTATATGAAGGCGGTAGCGGTGTCTGCGCTCGCCATACTCTGCTCATTAGCCTTCAAGCAAGTCACCCAGCTGTGCTAACGATGCTAACGGGAGCGTACGGTTGCCAGGTATAACACCGGCATCCACCGAAGCCTCGGCTCCGCACACCCGCCTCCTCTTTGCCCACGTTTGGATCGGAGCCGAGAGCGAGGGCTGGAGTCAGGTGCAGCCAAGATGGCAACAGCAGAGCGAGCTGCTCAAAACCGCTCTTCAGAAGCGTATGTG
>NW_019454822.1:0-683 GCF_002814215.2 Seriola lalandi dorsalis | reverse complement strand
GTTATCCGATGCTAATGTGTGCTAGCTAAACCCAGCTAACGTTACCTCAGTGTTGCTCAACCGTCGTGTTGTTATCTCTGTCCCAGGTTGTCGCTCGGGGCCGGGGGACGCTGTAGTTGACCGGTAGCAGCTCGGTGACGGCGGTGTGGCGGCCATGGCCCAGCAGAGAGGAGTCAACAGCCTGCAGTTCAACCAGGACCAGAGTAAGAAGCAGGAGCAGCCGGAGGACGTGCGGACAGAACCGAGCCTGAATGTGTCTGTTTTTTTCCTGGGGTCACTTCAGCGTTAAACACGGCCACTGTCTGACCTGTAGAGACAACGGCACCGAACACAGTCAAAAACAAAACTGAAATCTCAGCATATTTCACCCCTTTATTCTCTTTATTACATTCTGTAATGACTGTGAAACTTCACTGTGAGTGAGTGTTTAGATCCTTATTAAATCCTGAGGGAAAGACACCAGGTTCAGCGGTTTACTGTAATTAAACTTATTAAGACTTGTCTGGAATCATGCTTTATTTGAAGAATATAATGATAATACTAATAAACTTAATTTGTAAAGCAACTTTCATACAAGAAATGTAGCACAGAGTGTTTTACAATAAAGAAATGACACTTGTGCTTCACATTAACATAAAAACATGTTAAAAACATTGATGTAAAATGAGATGGAATAATAATAA
>NW_019454821.1:0-692 GCF_002814215.2 Seriola lalandi dorsalis | reverse complement strand
CAGTTGGTGCAGAACGCTACTGCCAGACTCCTGACGGGTAGCTGGAAGAGAGTCCATATTAACCCCATTCAGAGGCTTCAGCTTCACACCATGAGAGCACTTACTCACGTCTCAAACTCAAAGCAGTTATACTGCGATGGACTGATTTTGCTTATTTTTGATTCCATCTAGCTCTTGTTACTAAGAAGGTTCAATGTGGATGAAAGTCACTTTGGATAAGAGCTTCTGTCACATTAATGTAATGTGATCTGAACACCCAGTCACAGTCTGATAAAAACATCATTTACTTTCGGTTTTCAGTCTTAAATCCTCACCTTTGATAAACAGAGTGTTGTTGATATTTGAAGGACATAAGATTCTCCATAGACTGGTAACTTCTCATGGACCTAGAGGCCGGTTCAGGATTGTGCTGTCTCTGATAAAGCCTGAAAGGGAACATTTATTAAAGCTCATATATTCAGTAAGACACTGAATCACTGAATACGAGACATTTTGAAGTTGACATTATAGATGTGTTACTGAACTACATTTACTGATATCACAAATTTGAACAATCTCATAATTACACCAGCAACATCTAACCATGTGTTCAAGAACCACTCAGCCCACAGTCCAGTACAGAAGACCAGAATTTGGTACTGGTCAGACTTGATTTCATCAGGACAAACATCAGTGATGGATGGACATCAGTT
>NW_019454820.1:0-641 GCF_002814215.2 Seriola lalandi dorsalis | reverse complement strand
TATGCCTTTAATGGACAGCACAGTGGAGAGAGACAGGAAACAGGGAGGCAGAGAGAGGGGGAATGACATGCAGTGAAAGGCCGTCCGATGCGGGATTCGAACCGGGGCCAACTGCAGCGAGGACTGTAGCCTCTACACATGGGGCGCCTGCTTAAACCACTACGCTACACGACGCCCCCATCTTTCAAAATTTACAACATTTTTGTTATATGGCTTTGGACTCAAGTCTCTATTTTCTATCTGTTTTTCTAGTCAACTAATATACGTCAAGACTTATCTCAAACACGACTTTGAGCTGCAGGCATGTAGCAAATTAACAGCACAGAGGCCGGCTTCACTGCAGTGCTTCAGTTGTCGTGGATGATACTAGGAGCAAAAATAACCCAATGTGATTAGGCCCGAGCAGGGACGGTTCAGCTGTTGGTGGAATGCAGAGTAAAGAGGGCGGGGTGATTGAATGTATTAGTACATCTCGAACTGTGTGGAAACGGTGTGTATATGAACTGTGTAAAGTGAGGTAAGGGAAACACTTGTCTTTCCACTGAAGGTGTAACCAATAGTGGAGTGTCCCAATAAAGAAACCCAGAAAACTGGGACCAAGTGACTACTTCTAGATCAGATGTTCATCCTGTTATAAAAGT
>NW_019454819.1:0-605 GCF_002814215.2 Seriola lalandi dorsalis | reverse complement strand
AATGGGAAGAGGGGGAGTAGGAAGAGGAGAGGCAGAAAAAGGAGAGAGGGATGCTTAAGGACAGCTGTAGGAGTGCTCACCGGGCCAGACGAAACAGGGTTTTTGTAATAAAAGCACAGAGAAGCTGGAGAAAGATGGAGAAGATGAGGGGAGAGGATGCGTGGAAATTGTCACTGTGTTTTCGTGACTGACGATTCATCACAATGCTAAATGTCAGCTTTGACAACGGGAAGGTTGGAGGTGAACTGGAATCATGATAGCACCCGATAAGGTTTAAATACTCCATGGCCGGATGCATGGGGCCATTTTTTCCACTTCTCCACTTTCTTCAAATTTCCTTTATCATTTATTCTTCCTCTTCCTCGCACGACTTTCATCTGTCTTTATGAAAGCGCCGCTCCGGCACCCCAGTGACCAGGATTCTCTCTCATCTTCATATCAACATCCATAACTTTTATTCCACGCACAGAAGTGCACACAACCCCCTGGGACCTAGAATTATCAGGCATCCAGCATCCGGGCAGGCGGTTTGAGAGAAGCCATTAGTGAACTGAGCCCTCCAATCTCCAGGGGTTTAACGCACTCTCGAGGAGATGACACACACA
>NW_019454818.1:0-764 GCF_002814215.2 Seriola lalandi dorsalis | reverse complement strand
AAAGAGAAAGAGGGAGGTGGAGAAACAGGGAGAGAGATAAGGCCACAGAGAGACAAAGATCAGAAAGGTAAAGGAGGAGGAGGACGGTGGACAGGTGAGCAGAGAGGTAGACGAACCAGCAGACGGTCTTTCAAAGTAATGACGCAAACACAAAAAGATAAAGAAGATGGTTCAATAGAGAGGACGATCAACAAGTAGAGACAAAGACTTCTGCTTTGATAAGGAGAATGCAAACTATAAGGAAATACACAGGTGAGACAACCAACAGCTGAGATAACCATCAGGTGAGACAACCAACAGGTGAGACAACCAACAGCTGAGATAACCATCAGGTGAGACAACCAACAGGTGAGACAACCATCAGGTGAGATAACCAACAGGTGAGACAACCATCAGGTGAGACAACCATCAGGTGAGACAACCATCAGGTGAGACAACCATCAGGTAACAGAGACTAGATGAGCAGCTGAGTTCCTCTGTGACTCTTCTGTTAGTGGTGAATATTACAGCTGCATGATACACAAAAGAATCATATTGTGATTATAGATTGTATATTGTGATGTCTCGATCGTTTTATCATTTTCACCCAAAAAATAAATAAAATGGATGACGATTTGATTTTTGTTCATCTACGGAGAACATGATCTGCAGGTCAGGGCGTCTCTGTAGCACCACAACACTAATGGTGCTAACAATGCTAATGCTAACGATGTTCAACAATGTGACACATTTTACCTTCATCAAAAAAAAAAAAAAAAAAAAAA
>NW_019454817.1:0-605 GCF_002814215.2 Seriola lalandi dorsalis | reverse complement strand
GATTGATATTAAGGTGGGTCAAGAAAACATCCTTTACACCTTTACAATACGACCACAAGGACCCGGAACCTGACGTGGTCTTTTGCTGTTTTAGTCCATCCACCTCAAGGTTGGACTTGTTCACTCTGAAGCTTTACTGCAGTTATAAATAGTGGTTATCTGAGTGACCATAGCCGTTCTGCCAGCTTAAATTTTTCAACACGCCCCCCTGACTTTATTTATCAAGAGAAAATGGAGTTTAAAACGTTAAAAATGGTTTCAACTTTTATGTTTAAACACAGCCAATGCATGTCTCAGTGTAGCACTCACTGTTTTAGATGACGCTGCAGAACATGTATAGTGTCTTCATTAGAATCAACAACCTGATGTTTCATTTTTATCTGGTAATTTTATCTGGTAATTTACCATCAAATACTGTAAAAGCATTTTTTAAACATTTATAAATAAAACTCACTGTAACGAAGTAACCAGTCACTAGTTTAAAGTACACCACTGTTTGTTCAGTGCACCGCTGTAAATACACGACAACAATCCTAAGTATTTGAGCTTCATGTCTCACCGAATACTGAATCATTCCAACAAGAGGAGACCTGCTGCGTCTCAGT
>NW_019454816.1:0-658 GCF_002814215.2 Seriola lalandi dorsalis | reverse complement strand
TGTGTTGTAGACCAGTGACTCCCAACCTTTAGTGTCCTAACCGATTATATAAGAGGATGTTGCTGCAGAACTTTAATCACACTAGAAGCAGAAATGTCAGGGTTTAGTGTCTCTCTCTTTTGTAGCTGGTAGCTTTGTGGTTATTGTGACAATAAATAAACCAATTTGTTTTTGGTGACACCGTCAGAGAGGTGACGATACTAAATGTTTTTTCTTTTTGTCACAGTTAGTGGTGGAGTTCTACTGTGTGGCATTATATCAAACGTTGTTTTAACATTTGTTTTTTGTCCTCAACACCACCACAAACTACAACCACAGTAACTACAGTCACAACAAACTGCTTCATGATAAGACACCATCCTCTCCTCCGTCTTCAGTCCAACATAACTGAATAATTCAACCGTCTTTATTTGTACTTAGCAGAGGCAGAATACAACATGGCTACTGTGTGTGTGTGTGTGTGTGTGTGTGTGTGTGTGGGAGAGACACACGAGTGTAGAATGACATCACACACACACACACACACACACACACACACACAGTCGCACTGTAGTTACTCTGCTTCTGTTTGAACCAGTGACAAAGTGTCTCTGCTGGAGACTAAATAAATGAGCATCAGAGCACAGGCGATAACGATGTGTGTGTGTGTGTGAGTGTG
>NW_019454815.1:0-866 GCF_002814215.2 Seriola lalandi dorsalis | reverse complement strand
TCCTGAGGTGTTACAATAAAAATAACTATGTTGTAATAAAGTCTTGCATTAAAGTGTAAATTCTGTTGGGCCCTTTGGAGGAATTCCCCTTCATGCTGTTGCTCAGCAGCTTTTTGTAATGTAGGTGTGGAGCTTGTTAAAGTGAGTAATTGACAAGAATGTGTCTGTGAAGCCAAACACACCTTCGCACTTTGCAGCTTCAACCCACTCACAGGAGGGTGTGTGAAGATGGTGTTTGATAGTATTTTCTGTGATATTACAGGACAATGTTTGCTCTCTGCTGTCACGCACCGCCACCACCACACAGGAGCGGCACACAGAGCTGGAGCTGCAGAGGCTGGAGAAGAAGGACGAGCCTGGAGAGGCGGCATCTGAGAGGTGATGACATTTCCTGCTCCAGCCAAAGTCTCTCCTGTCATTCCCGACATTCACTTCTTTCTGCTCCCAATGTGTGTGTGTGTGTGTGTGTGTGTGTTTGTGTTTTCATGCCATGGGTGTTTTTTGCAGGAGCTGGCAGGCAGAGTCTGTGGACAGCGGCTGCAGCAACAGCACAGCATTCACAGCTCCCTGCTCAGAGGGCCTGTGTGCAGAGGGCATCTGCATCACCACTGGAGGGCGCTGTGATCAGACAGCCAGCCGACTATGTACAGTGAAGGTAGAGTGCACAGCAGTGTGTAGTGGCTCATTCTCATCCACTCGCAGTGTGTGGTGCAGATGCATTAAACTGCCGTTGATCCACAGGTGGAGAAGGCCACCATGACAGAAGGCCTGTTCCCAGAGCCGGTGCGGGTCCGGCCCAAAGAGAGGGGAGGGCGCTGGGGTCACGCCTCCCCCTTCATGCGTGGCAGCACCATCGTCCGCTCTCA
>NW_019454814.1:0-803 GCF_002814215.2 Seriola lalandi dorsalis | reverse complement strand
CGACCAGGGGCGAACTAGTAGCCGAGCCGTCGGCTCCCATGCAGCACGGGTGCAAACGCCCTGAGCGCCGGCCGCACTCTTTGCTGCATGTCATTCCCCTGCTCTCTACCCCCATGTTTCCTGTCCGTCTTCATTGTCCAATCATTATAAAGGCATAAAAATACCCCCCAAAAAATAACTTAGGGGGAAAGAAATGACAGCAGGTGAAGTTAAAATCTCCCCTAGAGACATAAATCCAGTCTGAATGGAGCTTTATTTACTGTCAAGTTGATTGGACATATTTTTTTTTCCTACACTGGCATGAAAGGAGAATAATTCCCTCATAATGTAGAATTCACTACCTCACTCACCTGCACAGACAGACAGACAGACAGACAGACAGACAGGCAGACAGGCAGACAGGCAGACAGACAGACAGACAGACAGACAGACAGACAGACAGACGCTTGTGTATCATTTAAGACAAGGTGCGACTTCGATGGCCGACGCTGCCACCGGCTGATGCTGTGCTCGTTACCCAAAGTGACCACATTGTGAGTTGATTCAAACAACATGCTGATAATTACCATGGGATGAAATGATTCCGTTAATAGCCTAACTTCCTGAATGGAAATTAAAATCATTAGATATGATCTTTTTTTTTTTTCTTCCCCCCACAAAAACCAGGAGGTATTTGGAGAATTGGATTATAAATAACCTTGTAATCAGACTAATTAGCTACAGTGTGAAGAGGGGGGAAGGGCAGCTTCTATGTGGAGGTGGGAGACGTGTTTTTGTGTGTGTGTGTGTGTGTGTGTGTGTGT
>NW_019454813.1:0-721 GCF_002814215.2 Seriola lalandi dorsalis | reverse complement strand
GGAGGGGAGGGGTGGGGGTGCGGTGTGTGGGGGTGTGTGTGTGGGGGGGGTTTGGAGTAGTCCATTGTTTATCCTGATGGATTCCAGATGATGGCAGAAGGAGGCAGCCAACCTCCTGGGCCTCTCTCACCAGGCTACAAGGATCTGGGCCAAGCTTATCTGCTGCAGCCTTAAAATCAGGCTTTACATCGGCCAATGCACTCTGGGGCTGATTTAAGTAACACAATTTAAATGATGGCTCTTTGGCTTGGGTGTGTTGTAATGCACATAATAGATTAATAAAAAACTATTTATCTTAAAAGAAAACCGTTTCTCACACATGGTTTTAGGCTGCAGATCTTTCAGATTTGGGAGAAAATGGGATGTTTGTGTCAATTTGAATGTTATGCTTTGTGTCAAACAAAATGGGGAAAAGTCAAAAAACAACCTTTGACCGAGTCCAAAACATCATGCCTTCATGTTTTTGGCTCTGCTATTGGCATGTCTCTAGGGATGGCAAGGTTTGTCTGTCAGTTGGTCCACCACTTCGGTCCAGATTGAAATATTGCAACAATTACCGGATGGATTGACGAAAAAATTTAGGAGCGACCCAGGAGGGATGTATTCTAATGACTTTGATGGCTCTTTCTTCTCATGGGGATGTTACAATGAGGTTCAAATTTGTGGTTTAGAGTGAGATGTCTGAACAACTTTTGGATAGATTGAGAAAAAAAAAAAAAAA
>NW_019454812.1:0-591 GCF_002814215.2 Seriola lalandi dorsalis | reverse complement strand
GTCAAACCAAATTTTCAGCAAAACACATCTTTTAGTACAGGGGGACTTCAAAGCTACGAATAAGCATTTTAAGCACATAAACTCACCTAACTTTTGCACCCTTTCATTCAGGATTACCATTTCATCTTCCAGTTCTTGCCTGTGGAGGAGAGATGATATGTGGCAAAGACAAACAGCACAATTAGGAGGCTTTTATTTTTTTGGATAAACAAAATGAGAAAGTCATTCATTAGGTTTAATTTCAAAAAGTAGAAACTAAAGGATAGGTACACAATTTTCTGTCTTAAAACAACATCAGACATCAGTTTTTCGTTGTTCTAACCATTCCTCCTGCTCATATTGGCTATCAAAAAACATCAAAGACATATGTGTGGTTGTAACTGTCTGAGAGACAGGTATTTCATTTCAGTGTTTATTTTATATGTATTTGAAATTTAAGTTTGAAATCATTATAATGTGTTAAAACTGTAATATAAGATTATCTTGAACGCAACCTTTTGGGGTTTCAAGTGGTCAGAGGTCACACCTGGGCATTGTGGGATATTTTTACAAAAAAGAAAAGAAAGAGAGGTCCTACATGTGCTGAAGGAG
>NW_019454811.1:0-712 GCF_002814215.2 Seriola lalandi dorsalis | reverse complement strand
GCCGGCTTTTTTGGTTTTCTTTTTATGGTGTGGGCCCACAAATGTTAAATGTGCTGTTTTATGGTATGAATGTTTTATGGTTCATCGCGCAGTTAAATGTACCTTAGAATTACTAAAAGAGTAAAATAGAAGTTAAAGGAGTTTAAGAGTAATTAAAGGAAAGAGTGTTTGTATGTGCTTTAACTCATGGTATTGTGTTTAGTAACGGTGTTAACTTGAATTTGAGTGTATACCTCCCAACGGAGGGGAGAGGATGAACAATCTGACTGTTTGCTTTTACTGAGATCTTCCTATTTGTGCTTAGGCCACAGCCACATTTTAATGATGTAATCATTGAATATATATTTCATATTTTATTATTCAGACCTAATTTTGGTTTAATAAATGCTTTTGTTATTATGACTTTGAGATGGTTTAATGTAAATTATTATAGATTAGGTGAAAGGTAAAGAGAGTTAAAGGGGCAGTAAAAGTGAGACCACACATAATGTTATAGTCTTTATTCATTCACACAGTAGACATGTTACACAGGTGGTATAGTCATTGAGAATGAACGAACCTAGGTGCTGTTCATAACACTAGTTAGTAGAACAGTGTTACATCTGTATTACTGGAACAAAATAAAATTTCGTTAGTGTTTTGTTCATTTGATGATTGTGTCTTGAAACTTCAGATCATCAAAAATACTTCAACACTTATTTGAAGTATTTTT
>NW_019454810.1:0-695 GCF_002814215.2 Seriola lalandi dorsalis | reverse complement strand
AATAGTGTGGAGGTGTTATCACAGAATAATATATATTATTTGTATAATATATTAATTCTAAACATGTTATTTTATAATAATATAATAAACATACATACAATAAACATTATTATATTACATAACAATTATATTTTAACAACATGAAGTTATATAGTGATGTGTGTTGAGGTCAGGTCGGTCTACCTCCCCGCTCTCAACAAATGTTAATATTAATGCAAGTTGTGCCTCCATCTGTCAATCATATGTCTTATTAACTCTTTGTTCTGATTTGCTCCTTCTTCTCTCTCCTCTGTCTTCTCTCTCTCTCGTCCTGGTGTGTCCAGCTCTTCATCTCAGTGACTACATTTAACAATCACATCTGAGGTGCTTCACTACCTACAATCATTTTACCATTTTGCACAATCAGGAAACAATGTAAAGCACTCGCTGTCAGACACCAATCAAACTGTGACCTTGGCAGGTCATTCCCAATTAGATTTTACCAACAGAAAAGAAAACCGTTCTTCAGTAAACTCCTCAGGCACCACATCTCAAATTCTCCGTTATACTCAAATGGCTTTCTCTGCTCGCTGCAGCATATATGGAAAGCCCCCTCTGTCATGATGGTGTAGTCAAGCTGTCAGTGTTCTGCCGCCGCTCTTCTGCTGCACGCCGCTCACCACAAAGCTGTGCTGTAACCAGGGACACAGTGGGAA
>NW_019454809.1:0-576 GCF_002814215.2 Seriola lalandi dorsalis | reverse complement strand
AAGGAGAAAGCTAGCATCTCCTAGTGTCAAGGCTTAAAGGTGTATGTGTGTGTGTGTGTGTGTGTGTGTGTGTTTGTATGTGTGTGACACTAACAAAGTTTCAAGTTTCCTGCATGAAGTTTCCTGTAGTAACAATCCTTCACATACGATCTGATGAGTTCACACTGAGCATGAACCAGACCATCTGAGTGATTATGGTGTCATGTTTTGTTTTGTTTTTATTTCTTTAATCACACCGGTCACAATAGTGACCAAGAAGAAAACTTTCATTTACTTTTTCACTGACTAAAAAAAACAATTTTTTCACCCAACAGAAAAAGAAATGTCTTGTGTTTTGTGTGTTGGAGATTCCAGATTCAATACAGGCAATCACAGCTGACAGTCCGACTGCCACTACTGCTGTATTTACCTGGTGCAGGGGATGTTCCAAAAATGTAAGTCGGCAAGTGGAGTTTGTGAATGGAGTAAATTCAGTCAGAATATTTCATAAAATCACAATTTTTTTCTAAATATATTTATTTTTAATCAAAGGTTCTACACTCTTTGTTTTTGGATCTGTTTGTCTTATCCTTGTCC
>NW_019454807.1:0-738 GCF_002814215.2 Seriola lalandi dorsalis | reverse complement strand
TTACGTCATAACCAGAAACAACTACGAAAACAACAACCTTAGGCTATTAAGACATTACGAGATAACAAAAGATAAACTTTAGTAGCCTAATCCTTAACATGGATTTTACTGATCCATAGTTTGATTGGTTGAACGATTGGTAGGTGAGACTAAAGAAAAGTAGAAAAACAGATAACAGAGATAACAGAAATAGCCTAAAACGACCATCTAGGCTACTATACACAATAACATACACAATATGACGCATGGACGGTTAGGCCTATAGGAAGTAAATAAATAGGAAGTACAAGAGCACCACGCTGAGTCACACTAAATCGTGAAAAAAAGCGGAGAATAACTAATTTGCAATGAATAGATAAATAAACAAATACAGAAATATTTCAATATTTTGACCTGCAGACCGTGTTAGCAACGTGAAATAATAAGAATAGCTAATAATAATAATACTACTACTAATTATAACAATTATTATTATTATTATTATTGTTATGTTTTGTTAATTAATTAGACTTCAAATTAGAGTACGCAATCGTAACTTAGTTACATTGTTGCTTATGACTGAGTGTGTGATGTCCGGAGCTGTGGCTTTGATAGGGTGAGCTCAATTTACCAGCAGGGGATGCACTCAAAAAAGATCAAGAATTAGATAGCCATATAACTGGCAAAAAAATAAAATAAATGAAATGGAATTGATTTAAAAGAACAGCTGACATCAACACAGATAATATATTTCTTAAT
>NW_019454806.1:0-568 GCF_002814215.2 Seriola lalandi dorsalis | reverse complement strand
TCATAAAAGATATTTTTTAAATCAATATAAAATCAGATTTTGCAGATATCAGCACTAAAAATCAGATCTCCTGCTTCAGATATCAACTTTGGAACCATGTTTCTAGCTTCATGTGATTGCAAGCAGTTTGCTGCCACTTCCTTAATAACCACAATCTCCCGAGTCTGTTCGCGCTGTCAAGTTCACATCAGACACATCTAACTTCTACTGGCCACAACAGCTGCACAGAAAAACCTCACTACATAGATTTGTCCTTTAAAGTTTCAGTTGGTCAGAAGATAGAAGTTTTCTAAGGAAGTGAAAAGTGTCATCTCACAGCTACTGTTCTTACTGTTCACTGCTGTTCGTACATTTATATCATTTATATAATATAATAATGAAATACTCTAAACATTTAACTACCAGCACAAAAAACTGAAAACTTGCAAGCAATAAACTGAGTGTTGATGTGAGGTCCTTAAAAGTTTCAGAGTCAGTTTTTCTTACCTGTGTCCAGCAGCTGCAGATGAGAGAATGAGAGAATGAGGGATGAGTGTTCTCCTAGAGATACCACATTTGCCCCAAAGCC
>NW_019454805.1:0-599 GCF_002814215.2 Seriola lalandi dorsalis | reverse complement strand
TGAGACACATGGAAGATGTTGGATTTTGGTCACTTAACAACGCAACTTAAAACCAACAAATGATCAGCTTCTGGTGTGGTCAGTATTGTACGTCACATTGATGTTGACATCAGACATTCCCGAATTTTGGTCACAAACTACATTTGACCAAATGTCAACATTTAACGCGGCCAGCGGCGGACTGAATCATTAACGACATAATGAATATTGACATTATTTCCAGTAATGCAGTGTTTTTGAGTCAGGCACTACACAATGTTTTGTGCAGACGGTTTCTAGAGTGCAGATGGGTATGAAGTTAGAAAAAGTGTTGAATCAACTGAAGAAAATGTTTGTTATGAAAGTTGTATATTGTAGACAGTTGTTGTTGATTTTTGTGAACAATACACGCACTGTGTCCAGCCCACACTGGCTTTTAAGGGAACAAATACAAGTTTCACTGGTGAAACAACATTTGTCACAAAAGAAACTGAATTACAACACAAACTCTAAAAGCTGAACAAAATAGTTTGTTCTTCCAGAATCCAAAAAACAACACCTGCCAGAAAAAAACGAAACGAAACAACAACAACAAAAAACAACACACACACTCAGGTGTT
>NW_019454804.1:0-757 GCF_002814215.2 Seriola lalandi dorsalis | reverse complement strand
CACACACACACACACACACAGCAGGAGGAATAAAGACCATCTGCTGCTATGAGAAATATCCGAGTCAAACCCCTCACACTTGCTCACTAAGACTCCTTGTGATTAGAGCCTTTTGTGAAACATCAGAACAATATTTCTCTGCCAGAACGCAGATTATAATTCCATTTGCTTTGGATTTGAGGCGAAGAGATTTAACGTCACTTGACCTAAATACTGTTTCAGAGGCCTTTCCAAAAAAACGTCTGAGGTTTCGAATGAAATTCTGCCGAGAACCTGAGAGAAGCTAAATTAATCCTCTGTTCTAAAGCTCTTACAGCGTCATCTTTTAGACAGTATCTGTGGGATGTTTAGAAACAGGAAGTTGATAAGGACCTGATTTATCAGCAGATGACATTTTAACTTTTGTGACTCTGGCTCAGGTATGTGTGTGACCCAAACATGTTTATTTGTGTGGGTGTGTGGGTGTGTGTGTGTGGGCGTGTGGGTGTGTGGTGTGTGTGTGTGTGTGTGTGTGTGTGTGTGTGTGTGTGTGTGGTGTGTCGCTCACAGGCGAGGTAGGACTTGAGGCTTCCTTTGCTCATGAGTTCAGTCACGATGTAGACCGGCTCTCCTCTGGAGCACATGGCCAACAGCTGGATCAGTTTCGGGTGATGGAGGCTCTTCAGCGCCTGAACCTCCTTCACAAACTCGTCCTGCTTTGTGTCCTCTGGAGGAGGAGGAGAAACAGAAACCTTGGTGAACATATCCTTTATCTGAT
>NW_019454803.1:0-593 GCF_002814215.2 Seriola lalandi dorsalis | reverse complement strand
ACTTTACTGTATTGTCTGTTGTATTTAAAGCATCACGCATAAGGCTGCAACTGACCATTATTCTCGTTATAAATCAGTAAAGTGTTTTGTCCAACGAGCAGCGGAAACCCCAATTATTCAATTTACTATTAAGACCAAGATAAGGAGTCACAGCGCTTGCATTAGTGTAACATGACCTGGATTGTAATAGAGCTGACTTGTTTGAGAAAGAAGTAACTATTAAAAGCACAGTTATGGTGCATGACGTTGGTGAGCAGACTGAATCTATCTCCAGAGGAAATCAATTTGACTCTGACCTGTCGCTGGATTGGTCTTGCTCTGTATATTGATCTGTTGTTGTGTCTGTAGGTCAGTAATGGGGTGGTGGTTGTATAGTTGCTAACCACAGCTGTTTGTCTGCATGTACAGGAAAAGCTTCAAGGTCGACAATCTACTGTTCAAAGTGGAAAAGATGAGGGATGAACAGGAGACTCACAGGTAAACACTCAGTCCTCCATGACCCACTGACGTTGTTGTTGTTGTTGTTGTTGTTGTTGTTGTTGTTAAAGATGTTTCTCCAGATTGTTTCGGAAGCTTTTTGACCTTAACAAAAT
>NW_019454802.1:0-646 GCF_002814215.2 Seriola lalandi dorsalis | reverse complement strand
TCTGTGTGGCTGAACTGAGACGAGGCCGACGACCTGGGTGATTTTCCCTTTCCACCCGCAGCATCGGAGTTAGCGGGTGTAGCAGAGGAGTGTTTACGCTTCAGCTTACTGCGCCGAACAGAGGACGAGGTTCCCAGAACGTCACGCTCACAGTCTGAGTCAGTGAAGTCACTCGCTGACCTAGAAAGAAACACCATACAATTATTAGCTGAAATTGGTTCCAAAAATACAAAGTTATGTAAATCTAGACACCAGGAAGCTGCTGGGCTTACTTCAGGCAGATACAGTAATAACGTATTGTGTCAGGGTGCATCGGAGTAAAATACATCAGCAAATAAAATCCCTTAAAGCCAATGGCTTGTGATTCCTCATATAAAATCACAACATGACTTGTTTCTATATCCTGCTTGTACCGCCACGGAGATCTGTCTATATAAGGAATCACGCCGCTCTGGTTTGCTTCCTTTTCCAGCCACACCCTGAGTTTGTTTATGTTTTTTTATTTCATTCTAACTTGCTCTCACACATTTCAACTATATCCTCGGCTCTGTGCGAGAGTGGCTGAAGTAAGCCGAGCAGCTTCCTCCATGAACAGAAGAATCGTAAGAATATCCCGTGATATCAAGTCATTCACAAGTCTCCATGT
>NW_019454801.1:0-729 GCF_002814215.2 Seriola lalandi dorsalis | reverse complement strand
AGTTAATGCAGAACACACCACAAGAGTGTGGCACTACAGAGTTTACAAGTTGGGTTATGTGTCACTTCTTTTCTGGTTTTACTTGAGTCCAAGCTCCCGTACCTCCAGAGACGAGGCAGATGGCGCTGAGGAGCCCGCTCTCCGTGTCGTCCATCTCCAGAGGCAGCAGCTGCCCGGCAAAAGTGAAAACCTGATCCGTCAGCGGTCCGAATCCGGCGTTGTGGATCTGAGTGCGGGTCAGGGTCAACCCGTCGGAGAAGGTCATGGTGTCCTGGTCAGGAGTGTAGCGAGTGCAAATCCTCAGGATCTGGATGAAAAGAGGAAACAGAGCGACGACACACATGAGGGAAATACTGCACTTTATTTTGAAATAATTTGATATTTTAGATCGATGCCTTCCTGTTTGCTGTTGCTGACTTCCTCCATCTATTTCACATTAAAAGCCCTAAAGCGATGTAGAGAAAGTGATTTCATATGCACAAGACAAGATCCACACAAAAATTACTTTATCAAGAAACACTTTCTAAAATCTGATGTTGCTAGGCAACACTTTATATCCCAGCAGAACTCAGTGCCTGTGGTTATTTTCTGCTTGCAGGGAAGTAGACTCTTATTTATTTGAAGCGCTTTTACCACTTTTGCTATTTTAACGGCACAGTTCAAAAGGGTTGTATCTGCTATTTAAACAACGTGGGCACTGGAGAGGAAACTGCATCGGTCTGAATCCAG
>NW_019454800.1:0-784 GCF_002814215.2 Seriola lalandi dorsalis | reverse complement strand
AGTTCCTCTAATGGCCACTAGAGTCTGGCTCCAACAGTGAGTCAGTCCCCATAGACTCCCATGTTAAAATGTCTCTCGGGCTAATTTCACCTGTTTATAAAACTCACCTGTTTACATTTTATTAAGACTAAAGTTATGGAGGATTGAGGGCGTGGCCTCTTTGAGTGACAGGTGGGTGAGCGTATGTAAATCTCAGCTCCACACTCGCTCCTCCTCTTTGTCCATTTTTGGATTAGCTGGGAGTTAGGGGGCGGAGTCAGACACTGCCAAGATGGTGACGGTGGAGCAGCTCACTCTGAGCTTCAGAAACCTGTGGTTGACGTCACAGAGGTGTCGTCCATCTTTATTTACAGACTGTGATTTAAACAAGTTTCTTTAGAATTGTGTATTTCTACTTTTAACGACACAGATAAACGAGTCACTCGACTAATATAAAAACAAGCTGTTTGATTCGACATAATTCACAACTTGATTTACTGAGACAGTTTTTGTTTCTCCTGAGTAAAATAATCATAATTTGATGTGACTTCCTGACATCCAGTATATCCTGTTCTTCCTCAGGTTACGAGCGACAGCTGTCCTATCAGAGAGCGGACGGCTCCTTCAGCGCGTTCGGAGACCAGGACTCATCCGGAAGCACCTGGTGTGTTATAAAGTAGTTCACGCATGTAGCTTGAAATGTGGACAGCTCGCAGCTTTTCACAAACACTGATGAGAGAAACTCCGTCTCCGCAGGCTGACGGCGTTCGTGCTGAGGTGTTTCCTGCAGGCGCGGCCGTTCATC
>NW_019454799.1:0-630 GCF_002814215.2 Seriola lalandi dorsalis | reverse complement strand
TAAACATGTTTATTTCTGCTGTAAAGTTGGACATTTTAACATGGGAGTCTGTGGAGACTGACTCACTGTTGGACATTTGTCATCATGGACAGAATGAGTAACATGTGGTTAAGGTTGCGGTTAAGAGAAACTGTGTTTTGTTGACTGGACTTCGTCACTGTGCGGACGATGTCACTCTATAACAATATCATCTGACTTCCTTCCATCATGATTAGAATGGCCACTAGAAGGTGCTGCTGAAAGGCTGATGCTGTGTCATGTGACCGTAACATGTTAAAATAAAATGTAACTCTGGGTTGTAAAAAATGATCTTGCACAACCAACCTATGTTTTTTTATTTTTTTTATTTTTTTAAATCAGAATTTAAATCGGCTACTGTAGAAGAGTTCATCTCTTTTTCCATTACAGTTTCAGCTCATGCCTCTGAATCTCAATCCTCTCCATCCTCCTACCTTCACATCTCTCACTCTGTCTCTGTCTCCCTCGGGTGCAGGCTGCCTTCTCTCCCTTCTCCGCTAATTCGCTCTAAGTCTATTCAAAGCTCATCAGTTGATTATCAGCTGCACAGAGAGAAGCTGAGGCTGAGATACAAAGCAGGGAGTTGTGACACAAACACACTTCCTCCTGCTG
>NW_019454798.1:0-538 GCF_002814215.2 Seriola lalandi dorsalis | reverse complement strand
AGGAAATGTGTGTGTGTGTGTGTGTGTGTGTGTGTGTGTGTGTGTGTGATCTAACACCCGTGACCTATGGATTGTTGATCCTGTGTGCTGATGGTATTATTGTTTTCTTCCACCAGGTGGCATCAGGGAGCAGCGCAGGTACGGTGTCTTCTCTAGGGTTTGTAGGAAATGAATCATGAAGCTTCAGGCTTCTCTTCCAGTCTAATGACCAGATCACATAGACAGTATTATTTATTTATATTTTGTTGCTGTGAAAAGATGATTGAAGTCAAGATTCTTTAGTGTGTTGTGGTGGTGCTACAGGTCACTGCAGACATTTGACATATCGCAGTAGAAAAGCACTGGTCAAATAAAATCCTAGTCCATTCTGACTCACATAAAGTGTGTTTTATGTTCAATTCTTACATTTAAAAAGCAGAAATGTCAAAATATGATATCATAAGTTGGGCTGAGGTTGAAAAATTGGAGCACATGAGTCGATAAAAGCAAAATGCAACTAAGTGCAACAGAAAAAGGATTTGCAAAGAAATCAAGATGT
>NW_019454795.1:0-736 GCF_002814215.2 Seriola lalandi dorsalis | reverse complement strand
GTGAAGAGTGGGAGTTTCACAGAGGGGAAACACTGGAGAGAGCGGCTATCATGGCGATGATGCCAATTAGAATAGTGATGTGCTCACGGGCATATTTGCATGCTCTGACACCACAAGCTGCACCCATCAACAGCCAATTATATGGGACATCCACCAGTCACCACTGTATACTGTGATTAACAGTCCTCTTCTATCACCATGGTGCAGGATTCAATGAGCTACACTTTACAACCCAGAGAATAAAAGAGTGAATGTGAATAGATGTAATTAATGTGTTGGCAACATTTTACATTCATTAATAAAACATTTTATCACAAACCATAGTGGTATTTAGTCAAGCAGGTGGCTTTGGTTTTTTTTATCCAGGTTTTGAAATTTTCTACCTCCACCCAAATACAATGTAGATGAACAGAGGTAGTTTTTTTTTTTTCTTTTTTTGGAAGTAAGGTGAACTGAACTTTTAAAGTTATGGAGACAAGAAATCCAACTGTATTTTTGATCATATCTAAGGTTGGCTTGTTTTGGCAATAGGCATTGACTATATTTACATTCAGTAATTACCTCTGTTTTAAGTCTGCCATTCGTTAATTGCATTCAGATTGCCAACCTGTGCATGAGGGGATTCACAGGGAATGATGCAGCATGTAATCCATCGTGACTGATTGTGATTTTAACTCCCTGACATCGGCCCCGCTGTTCACTGCTCGCTCTGCCGCCGCCTCGTCGGAGCTGTACG
>NW_019454794.1:0-773 GCF_002814215.2 Seriola lalandi dorsalis | reverse complement strand
TGGCTCTCTCCCACAGGCAGTTTGACGTGCTCACAGTAAATCATATCACAGACCGCCTCGGGCATGTAGTAGCTGGAGGCCTGTTCAGTAGGAGGCGATGGATGATGATGCAAAACCGGGGTGAAGTTTGGACACCTGGCCCTTCTGTCAAGTGCAGACCTCGAGAGAGCTTACTCATTATTCATGGAGCTCGCTTCGTCCATTACAGGATTACTTTGTCTGTTTGTGCATCATGTTGCCCATAGAGACAATCTGTCAGCTTATACTTAGTATAAGTTTCAAGTAACACAGAAATGCTGCTGTAAGGTGAACACCCTCTGTTGCTGTGTCAGCTTTTCAGGAAAGCCGTTATGCAATTTCATTTACTTCCATTTTTGCTTTTTAACTTGTCTTTGAAGGAGCTATTTGTAAGTTTTGCTACTGCTACATAGCCAGCGTTAGCATTAACAGCTGTTTTAGAGCTGTCTCCAGCGGTGGGAAGCAACACCAATGGTAACTCTTGTCTCTATCATGTCTCTTCCTCCACTGAAGTTAGCACGCTAACCAGCTAACCCCAGCCCGTCGCCTCACTTTCCTATAGAAACTCGCTGTAGCCTACAATCTGCTCTGAAGACGTAGCGCTGCTCAGAGGGCGTATTATAACCTCCTCTAAACACAACTGTTGGCTGAAACTCTTGTCAAGTGACAATCACCACCACCCGCTCCCGGCAAGAAACCACGTTTTGCGCCAGAGAAAACTCACAAATAGCCCCTTTAAATTACATGAAATCCTG
>NW_019454793.1:0-689 GCF_002814215.2 Seriola lalandi dorsalis | reverse complement strand
GTGTGTATATGTGTGAGAGGGTGAGTGAGTGTGTGCACAAACGCACACCCATGCATTAGAGGGAACAATGCATTGTTGTTTGCTGACATTGTTCCTCCCCATTGACTTCCCATTAGCAGTGTTGTTCAACATCTGTTGAGAGGAAGTATGTGAGTTTGATTTTGCATGTGTGTGTGATCATCATCTGTAGCAGAAGGCCAGCCATGCATCAGAATGTGTAGACACGTTAACTGTATTTAACGATGATGAATATAATGGTTTATTCACAGGGCCAAGTTTCCCTCTGCTCTGACAAACAGAGAGCAGAGAAGAGCAGAGAAGAGAATAGAATAGAAGAGAAGAGAAGAGCAGAGAAGAGAAGAGAAGAGAAGAGCAGAGAAGAGCAGAGAAGAGCAGAGAAGAGAAGAGCAGAGAAGAGAAGAGAAGAGAAGAGAAGAGAAGAGAAGAGCAGAGAAGAGAAGAGAAGAGAAGAGAAGAGAAGACTTTATTTTTATCAGTGTCCTGAAATTGTAAATCTGGTTTATTTTGTTTCATTTTGTGTGAAGAGAATGTCGTTGTTTATCTAATAATATTTCTGATTTTAAACATAAATTGAAAATGCTGAGAAAGTGGTTTACTCATGACTGAACTGGGTTCAGAAAGAAGTCTCCTTTGAATCTTCTCTCAAACAGTTTTAATCCTGTGCCACA
>NW_019454792.1:0-658 GCF_002814215.2 Seriola lalandi dorsalis | reverse complement strand
GCATCAGCCACCAATGGAAGTGACCCCACCTACTCCACTTTCCCTAGTCACAGTCTGTGGGACTTTGTGCCAAGCAGCACTTGGCATAAAGGCAAGACTTTTCACAGCACCTAGACACAAACTTCTGTCAACAGAAACAGAAAAGTCTAGTGAGAAAGCACATGCTTTATGGGAAATGTGGTCTTCATTTCAAGAAAAATGTTACACGTTCCCTCTTTAATAAAATGTGAAATAAGAACGACATTTGATCCTTGGAGAAACTCTTGCGGAGGAGACTGAGGTGTTGTCAGTTGGTATCATGATCCAGTATCATTTAGTATAAAGTGAATGACAGTGAGGCACAGCGAGTGAAACACATGCAGGCGGCCAGATACAGAGAGAGAGAGAGAGAGAGAGAGAGAGAGAGCAGATGAGAGAGCTGAAAACGGAGGGGAGGGGGTAAGTGTAGCGGTCAGGAGAATCACCGTCAAAGTCAGATCAATTTATGCTGCTAAATTCTTCAAGGCGTCTGCTGAAAGCTGGAGGGGGGGTGGGGGTGGCGGGCGCCATGCTTGTTTACCGCTGATGAGAGATAATTTCATATTCTCTCATGCTCTGCAGCGGGAGTCACCTGATAGTCGCTCATGCCACCATATTGAAATATTGGGGCCACAATCAC
>NW_019454791.1:0-666 GCF_002814215.2 Seriola lalandi dorsalis | reverse complement strand
TAAACGAAATGTTTTTGCCAAACAGAATTCAACTGATAACCTGTTGCCCTCATGATGTGATAGTGTGGCTGTTTTGTTTTCTGCTTTATCATGTTTCCTCATTCTTTCTGATTCTGAGTGCGTTCACTTTGACTTCCACTGGTGACAGGCCAGATTACTAATACATGTTGTTTGAGGCTATGAAGGTTGTTTGCATATTCATTGTGAATAAAACCACAATGAAAATATCAAATACAATTAGGCAAAGTGTATTATTACAACATAAACCAACAGGAGCTGAAACGTTCATCTATTGGTTGATCGACAGAAAAGTAATCCCTAAATATTTTGATGTGTTTCAGCCATTTTTCAAGCACAAATGGTGAAAAAGATGCTGTTTGGTTTCTCACATGTGACGATTTGCTGCTTTCCTTAGTTACATACTGTATGTGAAGACTTTCAGGTTTTGGCTGCAGGTTGAGATCAGATCAGTTCCAGCCCCAAAAGCCAATCACCAGTATCAATAATAATCAACAATCAGAGCTCATGGTATTGTAGTCTATAGTCTGTGATTGATCCAAAAGCCTATTTTTCTGTTACACTAACAGAGTCAGTACATTCACACCAATGTGCCCTCGAGAGGAGGAAAAGATGCCAACAGTGTGAGAGTGTGTGTGTGTGTGTGTG
>NW_019454789.1:0-704 GCF_002814215.2 Seriola lalandi dorsalis | reverse complement strand
AATCTCTGTAAACCCTAGAGATTGTTGTGTTTGAAAATCCCAGTGATCAGAATGTTTTTAAATACTCAGACCAGCCTGTCTGGCACCAACAACCATGCTACGTTCAATGTCACTTAAATAACCTTTCTTCCTCATTCTGATGCTCGGTTTGAGCTCCAGCAGGTCGTCTTGAGCATGTCTACATTCCTAAATGCATTGATTTGCTGCCATGTGATTGGCTTTGATATTTGCGTTAACAAGCAGTTGATTATGTGTACCTAATAAAGTGGCTGGTGAGTGTATAAACCGAATAAAATACGCCTTCCATCGCGTTCCAGTCGTGGTCAATGTGGTCATTGATGGTTGATGAGGCCAGACGCAGAAGAAAAGGCAGGTGCTGGTCCCTCACTGGGGAGAATTGGCGGTCTTTCATTTAAGTGTATATTTATTTCTTTGACCAGCAAGTTTGGTAGTACTGTCTTCAGGCTGATATTGACACAGATGTGCATTTTACATGAACTGGAGATGCTTAGTTTAATTGTGTCGACATCTTCAATGTCTCACCCCCCTTCATGAACATACAGATAGGCCAGCTATGCTGAAAATGACGAATCTGCGAACAAGAACATTTGGAGCACGGGACACATATTTACATATGTAAACAAATATCACCAGATAACATGACCACAAGTTAAACTGGAACACTGGCGTCACAGCCAGTGACC
>NW_019454788.1:0-745 GCF_002814215.2 Seriola lalandi dorsalis | reverse complement strand
TGTGGGAATAACAGTTTTTATTTAAAAATACTATGACTTTTCAGATATTTGTGCTGTGTTGACTTCATGGTTTTCTACCTCTGTTATATCTATTGAGCCTATTGTTTTTCATTGGGTTCCGCTAATGGAAACAGGCTCCTTGATGTTAGCTACAATAAAATCAAACGTGTGAAAAGGCAATTACTCACAACAAGGTCAACACACGTTTTGTTGATGCTCAAAGTAACGTGGAGTCTGTGCTGACTGAAGAGTTTTTGTATTCAGCAGACTGAGGCAAGGTTGGACTAGCTGTTACTCATACAATACAATCTGTGAAATAATTTGCATTCCCTGATTTTTATTTCAAATGTTGATCATTATCTCCACAGAGAGAAGAGCCACACCATGACGCTCAAATGTACCTGTGTTCTTACACACATACTTTTTGGAGGCAAGATTTTAAAGGAACTAAGTTTTCCCTGTACTCATTTTAAGTGTTGATAGACTGTCATGATGACTCCAAAACAGACTGTAAGGCTTTACTGATTCCTTTCCAAACAGAGAGAGAGCGATGACTGTGTCCAGACAGAACACACTGTGTGCTCTAATCCAGGATCCCCTCATGCTTCCCTGAACAGCAGAGGAGAGTGGAGCAGCTATCCTAGATGCTGTGGGAGTCTCTCACAGAACTGCTCTGAGCTTCCTAACAATAGAGCGTATTGATTCGACATGTATCCAGAACATTTCCACTGGAGCTGTGTACTTC
>NW_019454787.1:0-649 GCF_002814215.2 Seriola lalandi dorsalis | reverse complement strand
GATGAAAACCTAAAGATACTCTCTCCCTGCTCCGACACATTAATGAAGGATTAATCCTCCATGTATTAATGTCAGAGAGGCTGTTGATACTTTCTACATGATCTGTAGTTCAAGATTCACTATAGACAATTAAGATCTTATCATATTTAATAACTATGATGTATGATGTATTCTTACTCTTCTTTATTATCAATTATTATTATTATTATTATTAATAATAATAATAATAATAATAATAATGATAATAATAATAATGATAATAATAAAATAATTTTAAATGTGATGAATCAAAGGGCACATTGTTTTCACACGTTTCATATTTTTAATTTTTTACTTGTAAATCACAAAGAAACATTTATTATGGACAGTTTAAAAATCTGCTGAACAGTAAAACCGTTTAGCCACCACATGATAATTACTTCACATGACTAATTATAGTTAATGAAAGAAACAAAATAACAATAATGATGGACAGAGTCGTTCAGTCAGTGATGAAGTCGTTCATTAATCATTTGTAGTAAACGAGCAGATGTTTTCACCTGGATTTGATGAGTACTTCCTCTCTGAGTTGCTTCTTCTTTGTCCAACAATAAAACTAACGAGCTGCAGAGTCCAAAAGATGATCACAAACATTCCTTCAAATTAAAAT
>NW_019454786.1:0-798 GCF_002814215.2 Seriola lalandi dorsalis | reverse complement strand
TGTACTTAGTTACTTTCAACCCCTGGTAGTCATGCAGAAGCGGATTCATGTACATTTCAGGCATCACGTTAACCGTATTTATTGGTCCATACTCAAAATTAGTATGCACAAATAAATCATCAAGCAGAGCAGCGACTCTTACTTTGGGTTGATGAGGCAGTAGACGGAGCTGACATTGGTGATCTCTATGGTGCAGTTGCGGTTGGTGGTGAGGGTGAAGGAGTGGGACTCTGCAGTCTCAGGCATGGTGACAGCTGCTGAAGTGGCTGAACGACAGAGGGCAAGAAGAGCTGTGAAAAATGGGAACTGATCAGGTTGAATGTTGTTATTAGCTTTTTTAAGAAACTGCCCTGAAGCTGTTCATTAATTGCATAGAATCCAATCATTGCTTTTACTGAAATATTCACCTGTTATGTTATAATTTATGTTTTCACTGCCAAGTGACGTGAAAACAATTTTGCTAGATACACACTGTAACATGAGAATGAGGTTATCTGCATGTAGAACAGCAAACATTACCTTTTTAATCTTGAAATAAAAGTTCTAAAGGTTCCTCTACTGACCATTATAACAGACTTTCATCCAGTAACATTACCATTTCACATTTGCTTCTCAAAACAGCTCTAGCTTTTGTGAATACTACATAACTACCTAAAAGTAAATGCACTTACTTTACTTTACGGCACACACACAGGATGGCAGAGAGTCCTCTGAAAAGAGGTTTGGAGTTTGGTTTGGAGGCAGGTACGAAGACACACCCTCTCAGTGGCATAGAGTCACACCTCACCTGCTGTCTGA
>NW_019454785.1:0-729 GCF_002814215.2 Seriola lalandi dorsalis | reverse complement strand
TATATATATATATATATATATATATATATACACATACACATATACAAAACTGCTGAAGTACACTTGATCAGAGACATATAAGCATGATTTATGCTGTGGTTCCTGTGATGATTATAAGTGAGAATTTATAGTCAGTAAGGTCTGACAGTTAAACCTATATGACAGATAGACACATCCATTGTGGCCCAAAGCAAACAAAACTGGAGACCATGGTCCAAGAATAATCGCACCCAGAGCGCCGAGCGCCCTACATATTTGTGTCAGGATGTGTGAGCGTATATGCCAGGCATGTGGGTGAGTGGTAACCCTAAGCTTGTGTCATGAGAAAAGTGGTATAAGCTTTGCATGTGACACATATAGCTTTACATAGGCCTATAGGAAGCAGGGGAGAGTGTCCTATATTTCACTGCTTTCGACACTACAGACTCTGAATATAAACACAAACTCCAAATCAAAGTTTAAATGTTTTACAGCAAAACAAATCATGAACCAACATTTGACTGTGGAATTAATAAAGTGGCAAATATACAATTTCATAACAGCATTATTAGATAAAAATCAGTTTTCCTCTGTTTGAGGAGAGAACATGTCAGTGTCCTCTCCTCAGACAGAATGTATGAGCTTCGTGTGAACACTTGTGCAGTAGCTTGATGACTTGCGTTCAGTAGCTGGTTCTAAATTACATCTACTCTGTGTGCTCCCGTGATTTTATTCCCATCTGGTCCGACA
>NW_019454784.1:0-625 GCF_002814215.2 Seriola lalandi dorsalis | reverse complement strand
TTATTATTATTCCATCTCATTTTACATCAATGTTTTTAACATGTTTTTATGTTAATGTGAAGCACAAGTGTCATTTCTTTATTGTAAAACACTCTGTGCTACATTTCTTGTATGAAAGTTGCTTTACAAATTAAGTTTATTAGTATTATCATTATATTCTTCAAATAAAGCATGATTCCAGACAAGTCTTAATAAGTTTAATTACAGTAAACCGCTGAACCTGGTGTCTTTCCCTCAGGATTTAATAAGGATCTAAACACTCACTCACAGTGAAGTTTCACAGTCATTACAGAATGTAATAAAGAGAATAAAGGGGTGAAATATGCTGAGATTTCACTTTTGTTTTTGACTCTGTGTTCGGTGCCGTTGTTTTCTACAGGTCTGACAGTGGCCGTGTTTAACGCTGAAGTGGCCCCAGGACAAACAGACACATTCAGGCTCGGTTCTGTCCGCACGTCTTCCGGCTGCTCCTGCTTCTTACTCTGGTCCTGGTTGAACTGCAGGCTGTTGACTCCTCTCTGCTGGGCCATGGCCGCCACACCGCCGTCACCGAGCTGCTACCGGTCAACTACAGCGTCCCCCGGCCCCGAGCGACAACCTGGGACAGAGACAACAACACGACGGT
>NW_019454783.1:0-763 GCF_002814215.2 Seriola lalandi dorsalis | reverse complement strand
AACAGACTTCGACCAGAAAAAAGAAGCAAAAACCATTCATCGGGTCCGGACCCTCCTCGTCCACATTTATTTTATTTACTTCCTCAAATTCATAAAGGGCCTGAAACGCGGTTTCCCTTAAACATGACAGCTATGTGAAGGACACGCACCACTTTGTTCAAAAATTGAAAAACATATGTGTACCTGGAAATACTTACATATTTTCAATTGATGTGGAATCACCATATATATCGAGTTCCTGAAATGAGCTTTAGTAAGAAATGACTTTGAGTTTGATGGAAAATGTTCCCTACAAAATTCTGGCTGCACTATGAGAAGAAAATATTCTCCATCATATACAACACTTGGCAGACTGGAATGCGTCAGCCTTTCTTAAATGTCCCAAAATACCCTCATTATATTAGAGATATTTAGGTTACACTTTCGGTCTTTGGCCTTATTTGCTGTCTGACTTTGAACGTTTTGTAAATATATTAAACAATCATTATCCAAAAATACATCCACAGCAGAATATTCAACCACTTTAAGTAGAATTTTTGGACACACAAGTCTTCTTCTCCACAGTGTCTCCAAAAGATTAGCCACCGAAGTCGATTTCAAAGATATAGATAGAAATGCTTTATTGCATAACACCAGTTTTCATCCTCAACATACCTTTAAGGGTTTTAATTAAATCTCAGCTTATTCAATTTCATATGTACTTACAGTGAGGATGTAGAAGTGGCTTACTCACACACTTTCCTCAGCTTTGAATGCCAGAGAC
>NW_019454782.1:0-723 GCF_002814215.2 Seriola lalandi dorsalis | reverse complement strand
TAGATAGATAGATAGATAGATAGATAGATAGATAGATGAGCCGATAGTGAGCATGGAGGCGCTTTGGTGTAAGGCCAGCATGAAATAATTTCAAAATAAAACAGAAAATCATAAATACAAAGTCCAGATCATTACAATTGCAGTTTTGTAATGTTGCAGAATTTCAAAAAGCAAAGTTTGGAGTCTGGAAAAAACTGTTTTCCTTCCTGTAAATGTCGTCTTTCAAATATTGATCCTGCAAGAAAATAGTGACCCTGCATTTTCTTTAGATGTGAGAGGATGTCAGACTTCAGACATCAGTCTTCCAGTCTGCCTGTTTTTATGTTTGTTTGTTTGTTTGTTTGTTTGTTTGTTTGTTTGTTTGTTTGTTTGTTTGTTTGTTTTCCAAGGTAAAAAAGCTGGACTGCAGTGAAAAGTTACCCAAAACAGAAGATGGAACATGATGTAAACTGCTTTTCCAAGTGCACTTTGATATTCTGGTTCCTGCCTCTGCTTCTTCTGCTGCAGACAAATCATTCACATCCTGCTGTCATTCACAGTTACATGCCTCCAAAAAAATCCAAGTGAAAAAAATGACTGCAGGTATTGAGGCGGTTGCATAACCGCAACATCCTCAGCGCTTGTTACATCACTTGTACGTTCGAAAAATTAATGAAAACACATATGGAATCTTAGGTGTGAAGCAGCAGATAAAATGCCACCGTGCGTCAGAGGTTATGTAAT
>NW_019454781.1:0-703 GCF_002814215.2 Seriola lalandi dorsalis | reverse complement strand
GGGAGTTTTTTTTCTTCTATATTGTCACTCTTGTTTTGGATTCATGTTCTGCTTGTCTCATACTACATGTTCTTTTTGTCAATCTTTGTAGCTTTACTGGGAGTTTATTCCCTGAAAACTTTTTAGTTGTACATACTCTGTCATGTCCTCCTTTGTAATTGTAATACAGGACCATAGGCATAGCACCATGTAATGCCCTTGGTTTAACATTTTGATGTTAATCATTTTGAAGTGTGAATGCCTGTGGGCATGGCTCATCCAATGGACTGACCTAAGTTTCTTTCCAGTTCCTTACCTCCTCATCTTCTCTGTCTGGTGTCTTCAGTGGATGCTGCAGGAAATTTGAATCATGGGTTACTCTTCTTAGCTGTAAAACTACCTAGCAATGTTTTTGTTTTCATGGAAACTACATGTGATCTTACATTGACAGACAAGATATGAATGTCTGCTCAAACCTATCAAATGTTTATTAGTTTTCAGGATTTTAACCCTTTAAATGCCCGTTTGAAGACATGTTGCCTCTTGTTTTATTAAAAAAACAACACAGAATATGAGATATTTCCCACATAATACATGATGGAGGGATGTGACATTGTTTTATATCAGAGTCTTTTATATCAAGACATTTCTCAAAACCAGAATATGATCAGGGTGACTTTTGAACACTGGAAATAAATCATGTACTCATCCCGGCAGTAGCCCC
>NW_019454780.1:0-662 GCF_002814215.2 Seriola lalandi dorsalis | reverse complement strand
GCTTGGACTATTTGGAATGGTATAGAACTTTGGATTTTCCCATAGACTGTGACAGTTTGCAAAGGGTATGAATAATTTTGGACATGCCACTTTTTGTTCAAATGTTAATAAAAGCTGAGAAATATTTTTTTCCACAATGATTCCTCTTGTACATCGTCTTATTATCTTCTGGGAGAAGCCTGTGTCATTTCTGGTCAAAAAAACCTTGCTGGTTGAATAAAAGTAACTTTAAGTCAAAATGTATATATATATATATATAGTTCTGCACTGTCCTTAAAAGCAATAATATATGTCTGAGCTTTTATCCCCCTATGAACCAAGGTGTAGGTTGAAACAGGACCTTTGCTGTCAGTTCATTTACATTTCACTTTGATTTGTTTGGATGTTTATATTTGACTCATGTGAAGAACTTTGTTACTTGTATTGAAAAGTGCTATACAAATAAATATCATTATTATTATTGTCATTATTATTATTATCATATTAATAAAAGTAATTAAAAAAAATAACCAATAATCAAAGGAAAAAAATAACAATATTAATTAATTAGAAACAGGTGAATAAATTCCCGTTACAATTTAACATATCACCTGATCGGTGTGAAAAGAATTTAAAAATGATTATCTAACAGGTAAAACATATATTCGCTGCATAAAATATAT
>NW_019454779.1:0-564 GCF_002814215.2 Seriola lalandi dorsalis | reverse complement strand
GATCGCATCCTGCCCCCTCCCATAACCATAACCAAGCAGATTTAGTTACCTATACCAGACCTTCACTAGCAGGGCGACGTCATAGTTTGGTATTTCCTGTATGTAGTATAATATATATAAGTAGAGCAATCGAACATCTATACTTTTTTGGACCGGATTGGTTTGATACGATCAAGGATCAAAAAATGCCTCATCATTTGATACGTCAGAGAGCCAATCAGCAGTAAAGCTGCACAATTAATAGAAATGTAATCGAAACCGCAACATGTCCAAATGCAATATCCCAAATCCAAATGCTTTTTTTTCTAAAGGTAAAATGTGTCACGTCGTTGTGCATTGTCAGCTGTTGTTCATATTCTCCAGACGTTTGGTACAAGATACAACAACAATCACAACATCATCATTTTAAAAACTTTCTGTGAAAATTAAAATGCAAAAACATCCATTCCAGCTGTTTATTTACATGAACACGTTTGAGTGTGTAAAGAGACCTGAGCTTCAAAATAAAACTAAAGTAAAACTAAACTTTATACCACGGTGTGTATTGTAATTTTCATTATCAAT
>NW_019454778.1:0-895 GCF_002814215.2 Seriola lalandi dorsalis | reverse complement strand
TTTTTTTTTTCTGGTTGGTTGTGAGCTGCCCCAGGTGTGACAGGCAGCCGGAGTAATGGGGGATGTTTGACAGATGCATATTTCCAGCCTTGAATGCTTCATATAAAGAAGATAGACGGCATGGATTCAGGCTGAGCGGGGGACAAACTGTTGGGCTGTGAATCACCCCAATGAGTGTGCCACCTCTCTGCTTGATTGATCTTTCACGTGACTCTTACAACCCTTCCAAGTTACTAATTGCATCCCACCCTGATTATTGATTGAAATATGAGGGTGGTATATTGGTATTCTGGAGGCAGGCAGGCAGTTGCACCCACTGAGGCTGGTGGTCAAGTTACAGGCAGCGTGACCCTACAAGTATAAGGAATTGATATCAGAAAACAAATAAAAAGCATGACTTCTACATGGATGGAGTGTGTGAGTGTGTGAGTGTGTGTGTGTGTGTGTGTGTTTGTGTTTGTGTTTCTGTGTGAGCTGATTTCATTCCTCCAGCATCATAGGGGATTTGTACTAATATTGGAGACTTTATGTGATAATTAATCTTTTATAAGCCTATCAGGGCACATAACCAGGAGCCAAGGCCAAGAGATTACATTACAGTTTGTACAGTAGAGCGCAGTGTTTCTTGGCAAACAGACTTCATCTGGCAGCCAGTTTATTCAGAGAAGAGCCAATGGAGGGTTCAGCTCTCCCGGTTACTATGTATTTGTCCCTTGTGGGCCCCTATATGATTTGAAAAACCACTACAATTTCACTTTACAGATCCTTGTGGAACTGCCCACATCCGCTCTGTCACATAATATAATGAGCATTTAAATCATTTGATCTTGTTGTCAGTCATCATTTTCATGAATTTTGTCGATGCAGTGTGTCAAATACAGCACAATATAATCAT
>NW_019454777.1:0-687 GCF_002814215.2 Seriola lalandi dorsalis | reverse complement strand
CATTGTCGTGCACTTTAGTGTCTTCCTCCTATTGTTATCTGTATACTGCAGTTGATTTTTATTTCATTTTATTCATTATGTTGTGTTTATTATGTTTTCTTTTAATTAATCAACATTTTAATCTTGAATTTAAAAGCTTCAATATCTATGTTAAGATAATTGTATAATTCCATGCTTCATCCATATGGTTTAATTTTGCAATAATTATCTATATGTAGTAAAAACTACATACTTCCTCCCCATTTAAAATAGATTATTACATTACTTTAATAAATCATATTAAATGAAGAACTGAATTACACTTTTATTTCTTTCTGTATTTATTTACGACTTTAACATATACGTTGAATTAGTATTAGAAAGACCTGTATTAAAGAACACATGTATCAAGCCAAACACTTCCAACTATGTTGCTAACATTTTAAATGACTTGCAGGATGAGTCAATGCAAAACTACGGTTTTATACAAACGTATCATTTACGGTATAACAAGGCTGTCAGCGCAAACAATACAACCCCCTGTTACCTTAACATGTGCACATTATTCACAGTTTAAAACTACATGTGTCGTTTTCCTACTTACCAGAGCTCTCTCCTTTGCTAAGTAGCTTGTTTAGGTATTTGACAGAGAAGCTACTTCCGCCTCACGCTCTGACGCTGGGTGCGCTTGTTTTGACTTATAGATGA
>NW_019454776.1:0-626 GCF_002814215.2 Seriola lalandi dorsalis | reverse complement strand
GGGCATAAAAGATTTCATGAAAACGTCATAGTATAGTAAGGCATAAAAAATTCATAAAAACGTCATAGTATAGTAAGGCATAAAAAACGTGATAAAAACGTCATAGTATAGTGAGGCATAAAAAATATAATAAAAACGTTATAGTATAGTAAGGCATAAAAAAAAAAGGTCATAGTATAGTAGGGCATAAAAAACATGAAAACGTCATAGTATCGTAAGGCATAAACATGTCATAAAACTGTTATAGTATAGTAAGGCATAAAAAAGTCATAAAAAAGTTATAGCATAGTGAGGCATAAAAAAATGTCATAAAAATATTATAGTATATTGAGGCATAAAAACGTTAAAAGACGTCATAAAAACGTTACGGTATAGTAACGCCTAAAAACGTGATAAAAATGTCATAGTAAGGTAAGGCATATAAAATTCATAAAAACGTCATAGTATAGTAAGTCTAAAAAAATGTGATAAAAACATCATAGTATAGTAGGGCATAAAAGATTTCATGAAAACGTCATAGTATAGTAAGGCATAAAAAAGTCATTAATACGTCATAGTATAGTAGGGCATAAAAGATTTCATGAAAACGGCATAGTATAGTAAGGCATAAAAAATTCATAAAAACG
>NW_019454775.1:0-826 GCF_002814215.2 Seriola lalandi dorsalis | reverse complement strand
CACACACAGGTTTTGTTTTCCCACTCGTCTCTGCATCTGTGGAACAGCTTGTGCTCTAATTATCATGTTTTCTGGGAAAATATACAGGATCTCAATGCATGAAGTTCAACTGTGAGGCCTTTGTGTGGATGTCAGAGTGTGTGTGAGAGAGCACAACATCCAACACACAAAGCTACAGTGTGTTCTTTCTCTAAGGAGGGGATGAAACAAACAGGTTGCCAGGTGTTGAGGGCCAGAGCAGAAATCACTTTTCACCATCTTCCAGAACAGGAAGTGTCAAACTTTTACTTTTCTGACTGGAAGTGGATGAATCAAAGTTGTTTTGGGGCTAAAACAGACACTGGTGTGAGTGTGTGTGTGTGTGTGCGTGCGTGCGTGCGTGCGTGTGCGCGCGTGTGTGTGACTAAATGACATCACATCCAGACATTTCCAGCAGCTCCACAAGAGAGTAAATGTTTCAGTTACTGGGCCCAAACTGGGAACCAACTGGGCACCAACTGGGCTCCATGGCTTCACTCTCCAATCTGTTAATCTGCTGGAAAAGCTCCCCACTGTGGCGCCATTACTTGCTCCACTAACATGTAAATGTCACAGGGAAGAATGCTGCAAAGCATTCTGGGACTTGTAGGGAAACTGAGTACACTGCAAAGATAACAATGCAGCACCTAATTTCTGACAGAAAAATTGCCTGTTTGAAAGATGATTCACCATTTACCCTTTTGTTTATGTTATCGTATTCCACTCTCCCTCTTTGGTATATATGCTGTAGCCAGAGATAGATAGATAGATAGATAGATAGATAGATAGATAGATAGATAGATAGATA
>NW_019454774.1:0-605 GCF_002814215.2 Seriola lalandi dorsalis | reverse complement strand
TTTTTTTAATTCTTCTTTTAGAGCTTCACGACACTGCAAAGACACTACAGGATCAGGCTGCAAAAACAGCCGAGGTATGATGGTGTTAAAAGCAAGAGATGGTCCAAGAGATACATGTGGTAGCTTCCCAGCATCTTCATTTTTTCTCCCCATCTTTTCTTAAAGAACACAAAGCCGAAGTCTGACACAGACACTCCTATTTTCAACTCTCTCTTGGAACGGGGTGATTTGGATTTTGTGGAACAGTTGTGGGTTCGCATGAGAAAGAGTGAGTCCTTTTCTTCATCAAAGTTTAATTTGATGTAACATTATAATTAGGCAGTGACCATCATATTATATTCCTTTTTTTTTTCATCACAGGTGTGATTTCATATCAAGACATTGGAGACTGTCTGAAACTGGTCATCGAAGCTCTGAGATATGGAGACATCAAACCCTGGGTATGGGATGATGCAGCTTCTGAAAACAGTTGACCACTGAGAAAAGACTGAAGTTTTTTGTGTGTGTGTGTGTGTGTGTGGTTTTGGAGAGGGTATGAGGCTAAATAGTGATGACGTTCCATCTGTGCACTGTCCTGACCTTATTAGGATGTGTTAACTGTTCAG
>NW_019454773.1:0-631 GCF_002814215.2 Seriola lalandi dorsalis | reverse complement strand
CTGTTTGATCACAGCTGCTGCTGTGGTGATGATGATGATGATGATGCATGTAAATAGACAGTCTGAGGAAGTGCTGCCACTTTAAGAGGTCATGAAGAGTATGATTACCCAGCATGCTTTCTGCCAGACCTCAGTCTCCGGCTGATGAAGCACACATGTGGATGGACGCACACAGAAACTGCAGCCGTCTCCAGCCTCAGCACACCCCTGTCCCTGTACGTGTCCGTCCTCCTTGCTCTGTCACTCAGAACTTCAGAGCCAATCAGAGCTGTCCTGGCCAGAGGGAGGCGGGGTCAAGACAGTGATGATGTCATTGTTGAGTTTTCAAATGTAAAGACATTTCTCACTGACTGATTTATTCAAATGATCATACGCCAAACGTTTGGAGTCTTTAGAACAATCCGTCTCAGTCAACATTATACATATGAATATTATTTATATTTTTTTATTTATATATATATATATATATATATATATAATCTGTCTGTAGTGAAGGTGACACAGAGCAGAAGGATGGAAGGATGAAAATCCTATGTTGGAAACTGACGGACATTTTTCACATTTTATAGACAAAGTGATCAATTAGAAAATAACCAGCAGATTAATCAATATTGAAAATAATGTGTAATTG
>NW_019454772.1:0-739 GCF_002814215.2 Seriola lalandi dorsalis | reverse complement strand
AGAACAGACTCGACTGATGATGATGCTGATGATGATGATGATGATGATGATGATTTTACAGAATTCACCATGTACACTTTGACATAGTGCTCCTCTAGAGGACAGGTAAAAAGGCTGGCTCCACCTGAGAGGGTACCCAGCGCTGTGGAGCCATGTTTTTAAGAGTAGGTCCCTGTTTTATTCATATTTCGTGCACATGCACAAGGACGTTACGTGATCCCACTCAGGTGATGTTTTTATGTTGCTCCAATGATCAACAGTTGGTGCCGCTAATGCGCGACGCAATGTAGCAACGCGCCAACAAAGCTAGCAAAGAGAGAGAGAGAGCCACAAGCTAGAAAACATAGATGTAAAAAATATTTACAACAAATGTTTTATAAAGGAAGGAAACGTACCCAACACAACACACACACACACAAATAAACAACAACAAAAACTCCACACGGTTCCCTTAAAACCGGTATCATTTCTGTTGATACTAAACTTTTATGGGACCAAAAAAGCTGCGATACGTATGAATCATATGGTGCCCTCGGGGCCCCTGAGGGCCTCAGGCCTACGGACGAAAAAAGAAGAAAAAAGAAGGGAAAAAAGAAACGCAGACATCACTTTTTCTTGTGATGGGCATTTGTCATGAGTTTTGAAGACTAAGGCTGAGTATTTGATCAATACATTTATTTGATTAAAATGATTGATAGACCATTGATGATTCAAATAATTATTCACTCCACTCCTGCTC
>NW_019454771.1:0-725 GCF_002814215.2 Seriola lalandi dorsalis | reverse complement strand
GGCAGATTTATAGCAATGTAGGGGGAGTGTAAATAAACACGGTGTGTATTTTAGAAAGATTCCAGTACTTTCAGAGTCCATATATTTAAATTAGTCTCATTTTATGGAAAGGATTATATTTCCCAAAACACTGTATGACTGGCAGAGCAGAGTGAGCAGGGCTTTAAATCACATGTGGGTCTTCATGAGACAAAATAACATTCACAGAAAATTACATATTTGGATAAATATGAATATTTAAAAAAAAATGATTTTTCTGTGTCTGCACTTGGACTCATGACCTTAGTATTTAAGAAACATAGATTTCTGATAAGCAGAACGCTACCTTAGTATGTACATGTGTGTGCCGGATTTACTGGCAATTAGACTGAGAGGAGCATGAAATAAGAAAGCCAGGGGCTGCATTGGTGGGGATGCATAAAGCTTACCAGACCCTAAAACACTGCAGAGGTTGATTTAACTATAAGGAAAGATTTAACAGCTCCAGAAAGCTACAGTGCCAGTCATTGTCATTTTTGAGGGGAAATACTTTTAGAACAACAGGAAGTGTTTTTAAACAACCTTGTGGGTTTTTCAGACAGTGCCAATGAATTACTCCTCCGCACCAGCGACAGTCAGAGACAGAGGCATTATGTTTCCATGTTGTCTGTCCGTCTGTCCCATTCTCATTAGGATGATACTGTATCTCAGGAAGGTCTTGAGGGAATTTTGTCAAATTTGACACC
>NW_019454770.1:0-579 GCF_002814215.2 Seriola lalandi dorsalis | reverse complement strand
TATTATTTAATATTAATATTTTTAATATTAATATTTCCTTAATTTGTGATAGCCAATAAATTGATAAACAACCGAAATCTAACACATTTGGTGTCCAGCTCATGAGGTAGAGTACTGTTAACATAATGGTGCCGCCCGTGTGAGGCCGAGTACTAATGATTTCCAGTTACTAATAGAGCTCAGACCCAACAACAGTTAGTAAGCCCATGCAGTAATGCACAGACACAGTACATCACACAATGTAAACATGACAGTAACCAGGTAATTTTGTTATCATGGGATTTATTAACTTCTTTAAGGGTGTTGTTGCTTACAAAGATTAAGTTATAAGAAATCATGTAGGCCTATATATTGTTTTTTAATATCGACAAAGAACAAAATGCATGGCAGTGAAAAGGGAATGGTTGGTTGCTATTTGAGTGAAGCACACATTGTGACATGTCTGGGAAGAAGAATAAAACCTTTATTGTGGCTTTAGTACTCTATGCTGTATGATGGGCTTCATTCCATCAATATGTGGCCAGCATTTGACTAAAACCTGTACTTTCCTTTTTTTTGGAATCTGAATTGTCTGTATTT
>NW_019454769.1:0-729 GCF_002814215.2 Seriola lalandi dorsalis | reverse complement strand
TAGAGTTTGCGTGATTGACTTGGTTGTCGGTACAAATCCCCACAGCAGCAGCTCAGAGCGCTCCGACTGGTTCTTGCTGATTTACCTAAATAAATAAAGTTTCAGGAGTAGAAAACAAACATTTACCAGAAAGTCCCACCCACTCCCACCAGGACCTGTCAATCAGCTGTCAGGAACCACAGCAGGCACAACAGGTGTGTGTGTGTTGAGTGATGAAGACAGGTGATGAGGTTTTTACAGGACAGAAGTTCAACAGTCTGTGTGTTTAGGTTTTAGTTTGTTTGTCTGTTGGTTTGTTTCCTTTTGTTTTCTGAACGTCATGAACATCCGTCCATCCAGCACATGGCACTCATTTTAAAGTCGTCTTAAAGGAGCTATATGTAGGTTTTTGCTACTGCTACATAGCTAACGTTAGCATTAGCAGCTGTTTACTTACCAGTTTAGAACAAAACATTGTCAAACTTCATTCCTTTACTCAGCAGGCGCTGTCTCCTACGGTGGCCCTGAGAGCTCAACACACTGCAACTGCATCTTCATCACTTTGACAAAACATGAGGTGCAAATACTCACAACACAACAGGAAGTGTTTCCAGGGGACACTAAAAAGTGATGGACCAGGCTGGGACACACTTGTTCAAAGCCCTATTATGACGTCCCAGCAGGTTCATTACATGTATGTTGGTTTAATAAACTTGCATAAATGAATTAAATATATAGATAAATAAATAT
>NW_019454768.1:0-627 GCF_002814215.2 Seriola lalandi dorsalis | reverse complement strand
AGAGAAGAAGTAGATCGGATATTTTGGAAGAAAACAAAGTTGTTTTGAGAATAAACATAATTTCCAGTGGACAGGACTGATATAAATAAATAACATGATTATAATTAAATAAAATTAAATAAAATTAAATCAATTAAATAAATCGAATAAATTTAATAAATAAATAAAATTAAATAATTAATAAATATTGATAATACTTGAGATTGAATAACAGTAATAAAGCAAAAATAATTTATTAAAGAAAAAAAAAAGATTACATGAAAATTTACATCAAACGAGGTTAAACAAAACATTGTGTGCGGTCGGCTCACGTGAGAGTTTGCGTCATCAGAGGCGTCCACGCAGCCTCCGGTTTGTTGTGTCCATTCGTCTCTACATGAGCCGCCGCTGCACATGCGCTCCTCCAGACGGACTGGGAAGACGTGTAACAACCACTGTGCGTCTGTAAGCGAGCACAAGAGAAAATGTTTGAGACTTAAATAGACAGATGACTAAATTAAAATGTCGTAGCAGCCGAGTTGAAATGCAATAAAACACAAAGACAAAAATACACGGGATTCAAGTAAACAATAAAAACGAGCGGAAGATAAATAAGAATAAATAAATATGTTGACATGGAGCAAAGAG
>NW_019454767.1:0-672 GCF_002814215.2 Seriola lalandi dorsalis | reverse complement strand
TCACAATTACATTTGAGCTGGCAATTTTTCAGCTAGCTAGCAACAATGTGACGTTTTGTTTCAGAAAAGCAACTGTAAACAGCTAATGGCCCCCTCCACCACTCTTTTATACTTACTAGGTCCTGACAGCATGCAGATTAGTTATATATTTTACATTTACATTTACAATTTTACATAATTATTTATTTAATTTTAATTTTGATATGCACACTTGTCCCTATTGATTAAATTCAGTTTAAATAAACAAACTTGGCTTTACTTAACCAAGTTTAATTTGAAATGGTGCAACAGAGCTCGGCTTAATTTTAAACCTGGATTAATTCATTTTAAACCTAGTTTTACTAAACTCTGATTAGAGCTAATCTTAGATTGAATTAAACCTTGTTGGTGCGATGCAGCCAAAGAATTCTGCAGGAACTCCCAACCCAGAGAGTAGTAGCATTTTATCACTTCCTGTTACCTGGTTTGTTGAATGTGTTTTTGGTGAAACGACTGAAATAAGGTCCGTGTTAACACAAGCTCAAGACATTTTCATGGTTTATACTACAACATAATGTTGGGTCTGAGCTCTGCCTCATGAGCAGGACACCATATGTTGTATGTTCGGTTGTGTATCAATTTATTGGCTATCAAATCAAATATTAATATGTAAAATATTAATATTAAATAATC
>NW_019454766.1:0-739 GCF_002814215.2 Seriola lalandi dorsalis | reverse complement strand
TGCAGCTCACACGTTTACTGCGATGCCTGTCACACCTAGACTCAGCTCATTGTGTTTTTACTCGAGGTGATGGGGCTGTTGAGGACCATGACACACACACCATGACTCAAATACCTACTATTAACTAGAAAATTCCTGGTGCGTGAACTTCTCTCCTCATGTTTCAATCTGCACAAAGGACGTTACTTTCAGTTTCATTCATGTCGTGGAGACTCATCCTGACACTGACCTCGGTCACCGCAGGTGTCCCTCAAAAAGCCTTTTGAAGCCGTCACGACTGGCCACAATAACCTCACACTGATGGTTTCAAACAACCACAGCAAGACATGTATACACACACATGCACATGCCCTGCAGTAAAGCGATACCACTATATCCCCATATTGACGATCGCGTCTAACATCGAACTTTTATGACCTACCTTACCTCCCCGACAGCAAATTGACTCCACACTGGATCCGTCATAGGCTCCGGAACGGATCGACAAAAGAGTAAGAGTTATCAGAACATTTCAAACTGTTGCCCTGAGGAACATAAATGCAGTTTCCTGTAAATCCCTTACACAATTATTATCCAAAGATGAACTCTGCCAGTAAAAATGAAATCCTCTATTAAAATAAAGGTCATTACAGACTGTAAATACATAGTGAGGAGTGAAGCACACGCACCATGCAGCAGGCACATTCAAAACTTCTCCAGAAATTTTCTAGTATTGTTTAAAATCTCATTTACAGAACCT
>NW_019454765.1:0-673 GCF_002814215.2 Seriola lalandi dorsalis | reverse complement strand
TCACAGGAAATATTAACAGTGCAGTAACAAACAGCTGTTCTCATTAGTGTTTGCTGTTTCAGCACATATCAACGTGTTAGAGCCACACTGAACAGAACTTGTATATCCCTCTGACTCTGAGGCAAATCTAGATCCTCAAGTTCATTTCCAAGTCAATTTACCATTTCAAAAACTTTACCAACACATGATGCTGTTACCACACGGATAACTACCTACTCTCATGCATGACAAATGCAGAAATGGCAAAATTGAAATCATATCAGTGTTCAGATTTTTCAGGAGAAAACAATGGAGGCGCTGAAAACTGTAAGAGGTCAGATACTGTCTTCAAATGTCCTCGAAGGCCCTTCACACCGTGTGATTTTGAGCTATCAGAGAAAAAATAAATAAGAAATTTCACCTAAACTTCATTCAAAAATGCCATGTGTACTTAATACCACGTGGATAAGCAGAAAGTAATTCAGGACTATAATGTTAAAGATTTGCAAATGTGTAACTTGATATTTGCATGTTTACATATCAAGGTTTGTAAATGTGTATCCAAAATTGAAAATGTGTTGAAAAATGTTTTGGATACACATACAAAATCATTGTTCACAACTACTTCTGCATAAAGCTGAAGTTCTGATTTTATTCCCTGTAAAATTATGGAAATTATATATATATATATATA
>NW_019454764.1:0-607 GCF_002814215.2 Seriola lalandi dorsalis | reverse complement strand
CATCATCATCATCATCATCATCATCATCATCATCATCCTCAGTGAGGTGCTGCAGATTCACCCTGTTTACCACATTAAATTAGTGCGTTGGGTGCAAAGGGGTAACGGCAGTGAGCAGCAGCGCGTCCGGAGAAAGCTGGACTCACCAACATCTCTGCTCTCATTTCCTCCTCTTTAGTCTCCTCTGGTATGAAACATGACAGACGCTCCCTGTCGGTAAGCGTGAGAGCGTGTGAGCATGTGTGAACACAGCAATAACGCAAACTGAATCACGTTACTGGAAGAAGCTCATGTAAGGAAGAAAATGTTATTTTCCCACTATATAAGAGGTCGCAGGAGCCAGCTGTCATTCATTACTTCACACATAACCTGTTGTTATGTGAGTCCAGATCATTTTAATGGCACAGCACCCTCAGCCTCATTAATGGATTGAAGGATAAGTAGGTCTCATAGAAGTCATATTGTTCCTCATAAAAACTGACTGTGCTCTCTGCAGCTGCAATGTCCCATATTCAGCGTGGTGCTCAGTTTGAATGTGCAAGTCTGAGCTGCTGAAAAGCTCCTGATTTGTCATCTAATTAAGTGGATATCTTCCTCCTGCATCAGC
>NW_019454763.1:0-703 GCF_002814215.2 Seriola lalandi dorsalis | reverse complement strand
GGATTCCATGGTGTGCTTTTTAGTCTGAACGTTAATAATAAACTATTCTGCACACCACCAAATGTGTGTGTCTTGTTTATATAGGTATCTATCTTTCCTTCTCCTTCCTGACTGATTCTTCTCTAGTTTGTGTCCTTGTCACTACTGGTAGCATGAGGCGGTGCCTGCAGCCCAATCAGGTTGCACAGGTAGTCCAACTCCTCCAGGATGGCACATCATAACATGCAGCTGCAAGAAGGTTTGCTGCATCTCCCAGCACAGTCTCAAGAACATGGAGGAGTTACCAGGAGAGCGGCCCTTACACGAGGAGAGCTGGACAGGGCCGTAGAAGAGCATCAACCCAGAAGCAGGACCAGTACCTGCTCCTTTGTGCAAGTAGGAACAGGAGCAATGCCAGAACCCTACAACATGACCTCCAGCAGGCTCCTGGTTTGCATGTTTCTGACCAAACTGTCAGAATCAGACTCCATGAGGGCGGCATGAGGCCCCCACGTCCTCTAGTGGGACCTGTGCTCACAGCCCAGCACCCTGCAGCTCGATTGGCATTCACCAGAGAACACCAGAACTGGCAGGTCCACCATTGGCGCCCCGTTCTCTTCACAGATGAGAGCAGGTTCACACTGTGTCATTCTTCCGGTTAAGTATTTTATTTTCTCCCTCATGTTTCATGTCTGGTCTTCCTGTTTTATTTTGTGAGCACTCA
>NW_019454762.1:0-677 GCF_002814215.2 Seriola lalandi dorsalis | reverse complement strand
TAGGTGGCTAGCATGCTAGCATGCTAACAGTGTAAATAAACTCCTCAGTATGATCTAAAACACTGAAAAAAGAATGAACTTGTATTGTATGTCCTTTTTATTCTTATAAACCTCGTGTTACGGGACATTTTCTCATCTCCACTCAGTTTTCTGTCTCGTCTGCCCCTTTTCCCGCCATCACTGAACAGTGAGGGGACATGACAGAGAAGCAGAAGCTAATTGGTCATCTTGTGTGCATTCTAAGTGCTGATTGGTTCAGAAGTAAAACCTGATAAAACAGAGTTAGATTTCAACTTTGGCTTAGAACCTTTTTGTTTTCTCAATAAAGGAGTCCAAAAATGCATACAACATAATGTTAACAGGTTGTCGCAGAATAAAAATATGTGAATAATTCAATTTTGACAAAATGTCAGATAGAACCTTATATAATTCCAAGGGGATGAACTGTTAAAACATGAGCCAGAAACCACCAGCAACTGGCAGCGTGTTGCACTTCAAGACACAAAATGAATACAAAATCAAACTGCTTCAATACAATTTATCAAGGTTAACTGACACTTCTGCACCCACAATATGGCCTGTGGGAGCACGCAAAACTGTTTAGAGTGTGTGTGTGATTACACAGTATACAGTTTGTGATCTATGATATGAGGAGAACGTTTACTTGAATACAGGGG
>NW_019454761.1:0-713 GCF_002814215.2 Seriola lalandi dorsalis | reverse complement strand
TGTTAGTGGACGGATCAACCAGACGAATTAATTGATTTCTCAATCAAATGTTGATAATTGTGAATAAGTATTGACAGAAAGCTTTTCATAAAAATGTCTTCACATAAAGATCATATGAAGAACAAACACATGAATGGCTGAATCATGGCTATAACACAGGCCACAGTGAAGGCTTTAGCAAAGGAGTAAATTAATCAATTGACCAATTTATGAAGATAAGAAGATTATATCTATGAATCAATGAAGATGTTTTTCAAGTAACTTTTCTATTTTTGTTACGAAGTGAAAGGGATTAAATGGAGAGGCCAGTCTAAGTATAGTGGTTTTTGAAAGAGACCTGGTCCAATATGATCTAGATGAAAAAGCAGTGACATCTCTCTGTGTTGTATTTTCACTAACAGAATAAAGGTCTCACAGATGGCTGGGTTACAGCATCGAGGCTTGGCCCAAAATGTCAAGCAGATTTTCACAAAAGCTAAGGGGAGAGAAAAAACGGCACTCAGAGTTAAGTTTCCCCTTAACTGCAGAGTCGGAAGCTACGAATCGGAAGCGGACTTCAGCGTCGCCATGATCCCCTCAGACAGCAACATCTGAGAGGGGAGGGGGCGGTTTGTTGACGCTGTCACCTGAACAAGTGGGCAGTATGTAGGCGGTGGTCGTCCAGTCAGCGCCGGTGGGAAGGCCCACGGAGAAGTAACGACTGCGGCTCGTTA
>NW_019454760.1:0-755 GCF_002814215.2 Seriola lalandi dorsalis | reverse complement strand
GAATGTCTTTTCATTACAATAAAGCACGTAAATCTATTTTAGTCCACACCAAGAATTAAATTATGAACACTAACACTGGCCATAAGAGGTCGTCTATAAATACTGTGAAAGTATCAAAGTGCTCTGCCCATAGAGAAATGCACACAGCCTGTATTCAGAAACTGAGCATTAAAATGAGCCGTTGGGACTTCTGTAACTTTGTGATGTCACAACAATTTGTTACCGCTGTCAGCCATGCCACAAACCCTGCCCGCCTGGACCCACCATCCAACCTTGCAGAGTGTTTTCCTGAAATGTGCTATGTTTGTAGTGGATCACTCAGAAATCAGTCGTGACCGACCTGTTGTTACCAGACCTCCAGAGAGAAGCTGGCAACCCAAACTGATCCTGTAGTCAGACGGGCTCAGAGCTGCCGCTGTGCTCGGGGTGGCAGTTTACTGCAGCGGTACAACAACAAGCAGAGGAAAGAAATAAATGATCAAATAAATAAAAAAGTAATGCAGATTTTCACTGGCTCTGACAGAACAACAGAAAGACTGTGCTGTTGAAAGACGCTATCTGTGGTACAAGATCATTTTGGCAGCTGCATTACGCTCATGCACACAAGCACATGACAAGACGCAACAAATAACAATCCATACAGTGTTTTATAGTGTAAACGTTCATAGTGTTTCTGTGGATCGTCTACTGGAAATATGACAGCAGTGGTTGGTGCGCAGTGGCGGATTTAGATACGGTCGACATGGGCAGCCGCC
>NW_019454759.1:0-764 GCF_002814215.2 Seriola lalandi dorsalis | reverse complement strand
AAAAAAAAAAGAAAAGAAGAAAAACATTGCAATACAGCAGCATACATCCCTTAAATATGAGGCTAGCGTTAGATAGCAGCTAGCTTAGCATAAAGGCTGGACGCAGGAGGAAACAGGAAACCTTCCTAACCTGCCAGCATCTTATTTGTTTAGGTGTAAAACAGTCTCCACTTGTTGCGTGGGAACTGCTCAGAGCCAAGAAACTGTCCAGTGAACTGCTCTTTTTACTCTCTGGCTTTTGTTCATGTTGAACAAGATTTAACATGTTAATTAAAGATCTAAAGAGGTGGCGCGCAGCCAGGGTTTCCTCCTGATTAACGCGACAACACGTTGGTGTTGTCGCGTTAATCTCCCCATCTCAATAAAAAGGAAAAAAAAAAAGGGAGTGATTAAACGGAGAACAGGGCGACTTCAGCGTCTCTCATAAGTCACTTGTCAATCTGACACCTTTTTTAATCTTGACAAGATCACAATCGTTTCTGAGAAAATGTAGGAGGCAGAGACATGTTTAATCAATGAGCATCACAGTCCTCACAGACACACTGTCCAACACACACCGTCTCAAACATCAAACTTCACCCTGAAGTCTCCTGTTTTACTGCAGCTTCTGATGTGAGATCTGCAACTGACAAAAAAATTAATAAATCACATGAAAATTGTGGTAAAAAGTAAGAAAAGTGAAAAGCTTGTGTCAGAATGTCAGAGAGCATGGCTCAGTGTTGTTTCCCTCTCCCTCTCTCAGAGGACACAGTGTTCATGGACTC
>NW_019454758.1:0-687 GCF_002814215.2 Seriola lalandi dorsalis | reverse complement strand
TTCAACAATTACAAGGACGTTTTACTTGAAGAGTGAAACAATAAAAAGAAAAATCTGATTTTGGTCTCTAAAAACTCTTTCCCTTCTCTTTGCTCTCTTCATAACGATGTTAGCAAACCACAAATTATGAGCCATGTTTTCCTTTATTTTGTCGTTGAGTGCTCCTGGTCAGTGGCGGTGTCATTGCTTGTTACCATGGTAACATTGGGGCCTGAGTTAGCCTGGGGGAAAAGCTGTCTAATGTTTTTTTTTTAAGTTTAAAATTAGTCTGTCTTTATTTTTGTGATGCGACCAATTTAAGACCGGACCAACACAACAGACCAGTCTGAAATATCTTTGTGAAACTGGCCCCAGATGAGATAAAAATGAACTACTCATGGTGTAACAATTGAGTAGCGCGGAGTTTCTCTAAATCCCTAAAAGTGAGAAAGTTCACACAGTAATTCTGTACACGAGTGGAAATCCAAACTGCACGTCGTTAGATCTTATTTTAGTCGGTGCCTGAACTTCACCTCCTCCCTCTGGTAACCTGCTGAGAGAGTGTAATCCTCCAGCTTTAAGACTTCTCCCTGTTTGACACCAACAACATCCAGAATGTATTTTCTCCAAATCATCCACCATCTACTGTATCTGCGTCTGTTGAATGTAGTCCCCAGAAGGTGTGACCAACAAACCTGTTCAAAAAAA
>NW_019454757.1:0-803 GCF_002814215.2 Seriola lalandi dorsalis | reverse complement strand
GTTTTGTTGCTAGGCAACATTTAGTGGTTGTATTACTAACCCTATTATGACAGGAAGGAAGGGAAAAGTGTTGGTGTTCGATTCCCATGTGAAACCAGCAGTTTATGTTGTTTCTATTGTCCACGGCGGTTCGACAAAGTTAACTACGTTGTTGTTATTGTAGCCATGACAACAAAGATCGTCTCAGGTTCAGGAAGTATGTATTTCAACCCAAACCACCATCTTTTCCTAAACCTAACCACCCCATGACTATTATTACAGTAACCATGACGATGAAAGTAGGTACGCCGATCTCAGTAGAGTCTGCATTTTTATTTCAATTTGTTTTCAGGTCGTCCGTCTGTCCCGTTCTCGTGGACATGATATCTCAGTAACGCCTTTATGGAACTTCTTCAAATTTGGCACAAACATTCACTTGGACTCAATGATGAACTGATTAGACTTTGGGGGCCAAGGGTCAAAGGTCAGTGTGACCTCAGAAAACACTTTTTAGCCATTACTAAATACTTCACAGCAATTGTGACAAAATTTCAGACGAATGGTTTCATATTTTATGTCTCTGGATAAACAGGGATGTAACCTGGAACTAGTCTGAGCGGCGGAGGGATACGACCACGAGGAGGTGATTCTAGTTGAAGCTGATCGGGGTAAATGATCATTTATTTATTGGCGTTTCAGCTTTTCATGACCCTTATCGGTCTCAAATGTTCAGCTTACATGTACTGTCTTTCTCAAACTACTGTGGTTTAGTCAGTGTGTGTGTGTGTGTGTGTGTGTGTGTGTGTGTGTGTGTCTCAGAGGAG
>NW_019454756.1:0-691 GCF_002814215.2 Seriola lalandi dorsalis | reverse complement strand
AGAGACACTTCTGTGTTGCATTATGGGAAGTGTAGCAACCAGTAAATAAGTCGACTTTCATCACTCTGTGGACGCCTCATTATTATTTTATTTTTATATCAATCATTGTTTTGTTGAGTTCTTGAGGCAGCTGGTTCAGGAGGTGCAGTGGGTCGTCCACTAACGGTCGATGGTTTGATTCCCGGCTGCTCCAGCCTGGATGCTGAATTGCCCTTGGGCAGGACACTGAGCCTCAAATTGCCCCTGATGAATCGAAGCAGCATGAATGAGTGAATGTGGCTTAAAGCGCTTTGAAAGATGTTTTTAAAAAGCAATAAATAAATAATAATAAATAAAATAATTTAATAACTTTTTAAAATGTATTTGCTTTTTATCTATTTATTTGTATTTATACATTTATTCTTTTAGACCCTCCAAAGTTTTATGTAATTCACACAGTGAAGAAGACAATGTTGATAATCATTAAAAATAATAAAATGTATAGTTTAAGTTTAAGGAAAACATTTTAAGGAAAAAAAACAAATACATTAATATATCTCAACAATATTTTACTGTAGCAGGAAATTAAATTGAGTTTTGACAATTTAAACCTTGTAACCTTCATTTTTCTGTGGTTTTGTTCTAAAATCACATTATTTGACTTTTACTCATTCTGCTAATTAAATCTGAATCTAATTAATCTATTTAGTGC
>NW_019454755.1:0-557 GCF_002814215.2 Seriola lalandi dorsalis | reverse complement strand
ATGGGCCCGCTGCACCAGAGCCTCTGTTTAAAATGACTGTTAACATTTAACAAGTCAACGAAACAACTTTAAAGAGACTCAAAATGACCCCAAAGAAACAAAAAATGATCACAGGGATGCAAAATGACCGCAGAGAGACTCCCGTCTGTGGTCAGCTATAGCTCTGTGTAAATGCCTAAATATTATGTAATCTTACCTCATTCCCATTTACTTCTACAGTAAATCACAGAGGAAAACAACTCACAACTTCACATGAAAGCAACCTTATGCAGACACTTCAACCGTAGCCGTTTGCCCCCTGTGTTATTTCTTTGTCGACCACTGTTGTGCAGTGAAATCAACTTTGGCTTCCTCCTGACAGGCGGGAACTGAATGGAGGGAACAAACTATATACTTTCCGGAGATTCTTACTCTCGTACACAATCAAGCCTGAATTACACCTTATCACTACAGGAACAATGTCCTCATTCAGGTCCCCGACATACAGTACAAGGAACTGGTCCAGCAACAATAAGCAGGCACACACACACACAGACACACACACACACACACACACA
>NW_019454754.1:0-668 GCF_002814215.2 Seriola lalandi dorsalis | reverse complement strand
ATCTCTGTTTTGCTCTCACTGGCATCTTTCCACATAATGTGTCAGTGTTGTGTTCACAGTGTTTTCTGCTGCCCCCTGGTGGCTGCCAGCCGTGTACTGCTGCTTTAAAATGCTTCACACTGGACTTGATATCTTGCTATCTGGAGAAAAATCACTGTATTGTCCTGAATATCAGACAGCACTGATTATTAGCTCATAATCATTGAGTCATTTCTTTGATCCCAAACAAAACAGCAACAAAATCAAATGACCTTAAAACAACTGCCACACATTGAACCGGGGTATTTTTTGGGGGGGGGTCCTGGGAGTCTGGGTTCCCGGGTGAGTCGGCAGGTTGGTAATCCGACCTTTTGTGTGATACATACGTGTTACATGTAGAGAGACACTGGAAGCACAGTTCACATATTTAATCTACCTTAATACTCACTGACTCGTCTGTGGTCACAGTCACAGGAGCTGCAGATTCACTTCAACGTTTTTATATCTTTACTCATCTGTCACCGCCGGAGGTTTATGTTGTCGCTTTTGCATGTTACAGCGAAAATCTTTGTATCTTACAAACATTCCAGCTCTAAAAACAGACTTCACAGATCGAAGATATTGTTACGTATCTTGACAATCAGAAGCACGTTTGCTTCAAATCTTCACGTCCTTTCAGTTTTGTAATA
>NW_019454753.1:0-636 GCF_002814215.2 Seriola lalandi dorsalis | reverse complement strand
TATAAAAGAATTTTAAAAAATGCTTTACACCTGTTGCTTTTGCTTTTCTCCTAAGGTTAAATCAAAGGCAATGGGGGTAAACTGGGTTTTAAATGATGCAATCTGGTCTTTGACTGTCCAAGCTCATGTTTTAATGGTCCAAGTTTGTCTTTTCCAAACTGAACAATCATCCAAACTGATGTTTTTGATGGTTTAAGTTTGATTTTGTAAAATGGTAACAGTTACCAAAGGTTTGCTGTTCAGTAACAGCAAAGTCTTTTTAAATGTTCTAGTTAAATCCAAGCTCAACTTTGATCTCCTGTGATTTGACACAGTGGTGATGGTACCATGGGCGTCTTCAACATCAAGAGGCGGCGGTTCGAGCTGCTGTCGGAGTACCAGAGCAGTGATCTGACCTCAGTGGCGCTGATGAAGCGGGGGAAGAAGGTGGTTTGCGGCTCCAGCGAGGGGACCATCTACATCTTCAACTGGAACGGCTTCGGCGCCACCAGCGACCGCTTCGCTGTCAAGGCTGAGTCGGTGGACTGCATCGCCCCCATCACCGACAACATCATGTGCACCGCCTCCATGGACGGGTATATCCGGTGAGTTAAGGTTATCATTGGCTCTTTTTGAAAGCTTACCTTCATGGTCTTA
>NW_019454752.1:0-607 GCF_002814215.2 Seriola lalandi dorsalis | reverse complement strand
AGAGAAACAACTTCGCTAAAGTCTCGATAAATCTCTTTTCTTCCCTTATCTCTGTCTCTCTCTCGCTCTCTCTTACAGCTTATCTCTAACAACACAGATATTTCCAAACTTAATTCAGTGAGTCATTTAATACTGTGGTGGTAGTGCTCCCAACGTCCACTGAGCAACTTGCAAATTGCCTTTTATTTGTCATTTCACTACAGTTAAGGGTTCAGTGATGGCCCTGACAGAGTGTGATAACCCTACAGTCCATTAAAATCTACACAAAGTTTGCAAAAGCTTGTACTCTGCTGCATCAAAGGCAAAGCTTCTTCCTCTCTGCTTTGGCATCACAATACAACACAGTTAATTAATTCCTACTCAAACACTCTGTAAATCCCAAACTTTTAAGTTTCCATCTTCCTGGTAAAAGTGTTGATGAACTCTATCCTGCCTCAAGCGTCACACTACAACACAAGAGAAAAAGCCCCTGTAGACAGTGGGACACCAAACAACAGAGCCACAATTATTTCATTTATAAATAATTTTATGATAAAACAACATAAGCTACACACTTTTGAAAAAATCCTGGGTAAAATAACAAAATGTTTGCTACTGCTGCAGTAAT
>NW_019454751.1:0-826 GCF_002814215.2 Seriola lalandi dorsalis | reverse complement strand
CAGGTTGAAGCTCTGACTGTGACCTTTACATCCAAACCTATTGTGGGATCTTAATTTGATTTATTTAATTAATCTCAGAGCACTCAACAAGATACGCAAGTCATTAGCTATAGACACTGACTAATGATAGCACTCTCTCTTTCTTTCCCTATTCATTTGTGTCTCACCATCTGTTGTATCTCTCCTCCCTCATCTTTTAATTCTCATTTTCCATCTTGTGTTTGTCTTTCATCTTCTCTGTTTTCTTATCTTTCTGTCCGTCAGAATGATCAGACCCAAATCTCCTTCTCTCTGTCACCTCATTTCGTGTGTCAATATTTTATCTCAAATACCCACTTTGCCTTTCACACATACACACAGGCACAGCAGTGAAATACAGCAGCAGTGTGTGTGGTAGTGTGTGTGTGTGTGTGTGTGTGTGTGTGTGTGCGCGTGCTTGGAGAGCTGTTAAAGGCAGCAGTAGGCTTGTCCATTCCACTGACCTCCTCCAGGGCCCGCGTCTGTGTGTGTGCGTGTGTTTGTGTGTGTGTGTGTTTGTGTGTGTGTGTATTATCACAGTAATAACTAGTGATCACTGCTTCAAGGGAAACACCATAACTCCATCAAGCCCCTGAGTGTGTTTGCTTGGGTCTGTGTGTGTGAGAGTAATAGCCTTCAATGACTTTCATCTTCCCCATTAACTTCCTCTGTGTTGTCTTGATGAAATAAATAAGTAAAGTATTATTTATAGAGCACTTTCCAAACCAGGGTTACAAAGTGCTCAACAGTTACATAAAGATGATAAAAGCATCTGAATAAATACGTGCAACAAACAAAAAGCTAAACT
>NW_019454750.1:0-686 GCF_002814215.2 Seriola lalandi dorsalis | reverse complement strand
ATGCCAAAGATTTTTATTTTTACTTTGAAAAGTCCAGTTTACATGGTTGATTGATGCTACAGGTCATAAGCTCTAACACTGACACAAATCTACCTCATCAGTTCAAGACAACAGCAAATATTTCACTGTTGTTTTTTAGCCTCAGCAACACTATGGCAAGGTCACGCTTGTCCTGTAGGGGGCGCTAGAGAAGAGGTCATGGGGTCATTAAAATTAAAGGCATTGTTTCTCAGGGGAATGTGAAGATCCAATCATAATCAGACCATTAGATTTTAATATTTCATGTGTATGAAACGGCCTCTCTAAAGGAAGTCTGGAGATCATAACGTCCACAGAAAGTTTCATTTCACTCTCGTCAGCTGTTGTTGGGACAGATCTTCACACCTCTTCCTCTTTCTTTCTTTAAATGGAGTCTTGTTTGGTTTATGTTTCACGTTCGTGCAGCTTGTTTCGTGCGCTAGCCTCTGAAAAAGTATTTTTAGACCTCAGAATTTGTTTTTACGGCCGAGGCGCTGGCAGACGGAGCGGCGAGGCTTTTAAGCAGGTGTAAATCAGGTTTGTATAACGTTTAACACCCAGCAGGCTCCGTAATAATCACAGCTAAGGCCTGACGGCGGAGAGGAGAGGATAATGATTTGTCGCGGAGGCTTGTTTAAAACATTTCAAATCAACCGGAGTTATTTCTT
>NW_019454749.1:0-534 GCF_002814215.2 Seriola lalandi dorsalis | reverse complement strand
CTGGACCCTGTCCCGCCCTCTGGACCCTCTGGACCCTGTCCCGCCCTCTGGACCCTCTGGACCCTCCCTGACCCTCTGGACCCTGTCCCAGCCTCACCAGTCTTGTCGGCCTTCCAGCGGTCCACCACCCTGCGGTCCCGGCTGTCCGGAGTGCCGATGGGCCCGAAGTTAGAGAAGGGCATGGCTCCGTGGTTGTGTGTTGGGGGGGAGGAGGGCAGGCTGCTGGGGTTGGAGGAGTGAGGGGATTGGCTGGCCGGGGTGGAGTGGTCTGCCAATCAGAGCACGGCTTCCATCAGAGACAGGTTACAGAGAGTACGGTGAGGAGACTTACTCTATGTCCTTACAGGTGAGACGTACCTGAGCTGGCGGGGAGCGAGGGGGACCAGGGCGTCCCTTCAAAGAGGGAGTAGAGGGACGGCTCCTGGTGCACCATGGGAGCGTCGGGCTTGGAGCTGGGCGGCAGGTTCTTGCCGTAGGCCTGACTGAAGATGCTGTTCTGGTTGTACTCCTGAACACATGACGACAAACACAGAC
>NW_019454748.1:0-764 GCF_002814215.2 Seriola lalandi dorsalis | reverse complement strand
ATCTTTTTATAGCCTCCCCTGTTTTGTAGCATCACTTGGCTTCGATTCAGATCCTCAGCCAGTTGCTTTGAGGAACCCATAGTTGCTGAGTGTTAATAATAATGAAGGTCTGAGTGTTTCAGAAGTACAAGGACGCTCAAGGACGCTCAAACTTTTGCACATGCTACAGTTGCTCTTATTTATTGTTTATTTATTTGTATTTTGTTAATGAAATGAGATGAGAGAGAGGCGCATTAACATTTGAAGAAAGGCTTTTTAATGTCTGTTTACTGCAGGGGTTGTATTTACATCTCTCACTTTCACAAAAAAACAACTTTAGCATACAACTGTATTTCTAAACTAACAATGAAATTGTTAGTAACTTTCCACTCATCTGTGCATCTTTACGTCACGTTACGGCGTCATGTCACAATGTCACAGGTGAATGTTGTAGGCCATTGCCACTCCTCTCTCTTTCTCTCTCTCCTGCTCTCTCTCTCCATCTTTCCGTCTTCCCAGCTCTGGCAGCAGAGGGAGGCATGGTCATGTTTAATGCATGTGGTTTGTGTTGCACTCAGCACTGGAGAATGGGCTCCAGTCCATTAATTAGTAACAAACGGTCGTTGGAAACAAGACAGGCCCGGCGCAGGTCAACCAGCTCCGAGGTCTGGAGTGATGTGGACACTGATGTCTGCCCTGGGCCATCTACTGTCTGCAGCTGGGCTTCATGCCGCTTCTTAACTGATTCACAGCGGGTACGGCACTGGGCACATTCCTCCATGAAT
>NW_019454747.1:0-762 GCF_002814215.2 Seriola lalandi dorsalis | reverse complement strand
GCACTTATTTACAGGTATATTGTAAAAAGAAAAACTTTTCTTCAAAGTCAGAATAACGATGTTAATTTGCTTTGTAAACGAGTATATCCTGATTAAAATCCATGGTTGGGTGTTAATATCAATATCATATATATTATTTGAGAGTTTAAAAATCAGATAAATATATATTGGTTGATATTCATTTAGTTTTTTTCAAAAATGTATTGATTTCTGACCAATATGAAATTCACAGTTTCAGTGTTATACATGGCGTCATTCATCAAAGCAAATTAAAAACACACATTATGATACCATAAACAAATATTTGTTTATGAAGCTCATTTAACTCTATTTTAACTTTTTATTTATCATTATTTGGCATTTTGTCACAGTGACAGATGCAGACAGGAAACAGAGCAATGAAGGTCCCCAACTCGGACTGAACGGGATATCAACTGCTAGACAACCAGGACGCATCTACAACATTTATTAATGACTTATAATAAGACGGTGAACTCTAATGAAAGAGTTAGATGTCATCAACCAGCAGTTGAAAGGCAAAGTGGGCGGGCGAAGTTGAGGTGACCACTCATAGGCAACAACCATTACACTGTTTATGAAGGCAGATTTTTCAGCCCTTCATTGCTGCCTCAATGTTACTGACCCCTGCAGCATGGAGGGGTGACACGGGAGATGTGGGGAGAGGAGGCTGGAGAGGCAGCTGGTGCCTGGGGAGACCAAGCACTGAGAATGGCTGATGCAGCGGGGGCCCTGACCCCACAT
>NW_019454746.1:0-647 GCF_002814215.2 Seriola lalandi dorsalis | reverse complement strand
TGTCGACACATAAATCTAGTAGGCCGTGCCCTCGAAACGTCATGTACAGATTTCTCTGGAGGATTCTCACCTGCTGAACTCACTTCAGGTCGACTTACAGACACTTTCCACCTTCATGTGTCGAGGAAACATCTGGAAAGAAGAAGCTGCTCATTCTCCCTCGTCAGTCCTGGTGTCTGTGAGCATTTGCTCTGAGGACGAGACACTTCCTCAAACTTCAGGGTCCAAGTCTAATAACGTGAGTAAAATGTGAACGTAATATAAGACAACGTCCACTTTATTAGGTTTTTTAAACGAAAGCAGTCTCCGTCCAGACAAACGTTTTAGCTCGTTTCTGATACGATCTCCAGACTGCCACACCTGAAAACCCACACATACCTGAGCATGCGCGTACACTGAGCATGCGCGAGCCAGTGTGAACAGGACCACCATGAATGAAGTTCTTAATGTGATATGAGAAGAAACGCTGATACTTGCCGTTAAGTTCGATAACAGTGATATTCAACAAGGTGAAATGTAAATATGATCATGATGGAGCAGCTAATGTCTGAAGAGTCAGTCAGACTGAAATGTTCATTTATAATCATGAAATAATTAACAGTGTGAGGCTAATTGTTCTAATCAGACACATCAGAGGTTTAGTTTTT
>NW_019454745.1:0-741 GCF_002814215.2 Seriola lalandi dorsalis | reverse complement strand
CACCACAGATCTGACAAATACTGTATGTCTCTCGTGTTGCTGGTGTTAGTATTGGAGAACTGAAAACACAGAATGAAACCTCTCACTCTCAGTCTCTGAGGTTTCAAATAGACAAGGAGATCCAGACGTCACTGAGACGTCACTGAGACGTCACTGAGATCAGACCTCTGCTTTCTGATCTGACAGAAATCCAACTGATCTGACGTCCCAGAGCCAGGTCACTGATTGATCAGACAATTGATCCACAGGAACTGAGGCTTCCCCTGAGGAAAAGCTCACACTGATTGACACGCTACCTGCTTACTGTATTTACATTTGGCCTTTCCCTTACCTTGACCAAAGTGCTGTTGTTCCATAAATCACAGACAGTAAACACCCAACTGTTAGTAAATACGTTGACCAATTACATGATCTGAAAATGCATTGTGGGATTTCCCATTTTCATGTTTTCACAAATTGACAAATAAAATGTTACTTTTACTTTTAAACTTTGTCTATTTATGTTTCATTTATGTATTCAGATTTGTTGTAATGTTGCAGCTTTAGATGGAAATGATGATTTTCACTTGACTGACTTTCACTGTTTTTGCAACACTGTTGCCTACAGATTACACTTCCAGATGAGTTATCTGCAGCAGTAAACAGGCTTATTAGTAACTGATTATACAATTGACATAAAGAGCATATTTATACCCCTTTCACTTTTTTCACATCTTGTTATGTTGCTAAAATAAAAAAAAA
>NW_019454744.1:0-666 GCF_002814215.2 Seriola lalandi dorsalis | reverse complement strand
AAAAAAACAACAACACTGCACAGTCTTCCTGAGCGGAGGTAAACAGTACATACCTTGGAGGGAGACCCAAAGCAACAGCAAAGCACTGTATGTAAGGAAGCAGCTCGAGCGCTGTAGGCAACCACCAGCCATCTTTGTGGAAACAAATGTTTATTTCCTCTTCTGGTTTATCAAACTCAGCTGTGACACGTGAGAAAAAAAAAAACACATTCATGGGGTGGGACAGAGAACATGAATCATAGTATCACGTAATTGATACTATCAATGTCTTACAACAGAATCTACAATGATATTTCATGATTTAACAATTCAAACATCATGCATTATTTAAATGCATCACGCATGCGCTCGCAGATGCACCTGCAAATACATTTGACCACAGCAAGTAAATGGAAGCAACAGTGCAGATCACCGCCAAGGGGCTGATAATGTTAACCTGCAGGCGTGAGAGAACTGTGTCGGTGTAGTAAGAGTAGTCAAAGCTGGGTTAAGCTGTTTATTTATTCTAACTGCATATCACACAGTGAAAGACTGAGCTTTTAAACGTACATAAAAATAGTTAATTTTCCTTCCACAATAAAGTACAAAGCTTGTAACAATCATTTGCCTGAAATGCATTTCAAAAAACAAAGCCTTTACCTGAGAGCCGTAGGCCATACACAGGAC
>NW_019454743.1:0-599 GCF_002814215.2 Seriola lalandi dorsalis | reverse complement strand
GATGGAGATGAAGGATCACTCAGTTCATCAGGAGATCCAAGAGTTCCTGAAGTCAGAGAACAGATCAGAGGAGAAACTCTCTGTTTTCCACTGCTCAGCTCTGGCCTATGTGCTGCAGATGTCAGAGGAGGTTCTGGAGGAGTTGGACCTGAAGAAGTTCAACACATCAGAGGAGGGACGACAGAGACTGATCCCAGCTGTGAGGAACTGCAAGAAGGCTCGGTGAGTCCAAACATAATCATCAACATTATCAATCAGTAGATTAGATTAGTATTTTAATCAAATTCAGATATACACAGCATCAAATTATTCTCATTAGTTTTTTGAGTTTTACATAGCTAAAATTTGAGGTGTTGAGGTGTTGTAAATACTGTGAGAGCCAGAAATGTAGATTTGTCAGATAGCTGTCATTGTTGTTAGTTAGTCAATAATACTATTTGGTTTATTTGTAATAATTATTCCATTCTACATTTGTTTGTTAACCCTGTTTGTTACTATGAGTCTTTTTGGGTTTATGCAAACCTGATGAAAGAAATGAAAGAGCAACCACGTTCACCTTAAACATCAGTGTGTGTTTCCAGGTGTTGGGGAGTAAGACT
>NW_019454742.1:0-723 GCF_002814215.2 Seriola lalandi dorsalis | reverse complement strand
CGCAGGTGCCAGAAAACACTGATGACCATGCTCCAAAATGAATTGGACACTGCCCCACAAACAACAGGGGTTGCCACAGATAGAACATGAATTTCTTTTATATAGTAGATGTATGTTAACGTCATAATACTAACATGCTCACACTGACAATGCTAACATGCTGATGTTTAGCGGGTGAAATGTTTACCATGTTTTCCACCTTAGTTTAGCATGTCGGCTTGCTAACATTCACCAATTAGCACTCAACGCAAGATATACAGTAAAGGAGTAATTTTCTGTGGCCACCATGTAGAACTAATTTAATACAGACAACCGTTACATATAAAGCAATTGGCAGTGAATTTAGCTTCACCGTTCTGAGATCAACTATGATATTGCAGCATTATAAACATGAATACCACAATTTGAAATTTGCTCTTGTTAAAGAAAGGGGCACCAGTCCTCAGGGAGGACAATTTGATTAAAAGTAAGGATTATTTTTGATCAATCTCACATCCAAAGTTGTGATTTCTCAATTACAGGGATCTCCGATCTTCACTTCAAAGAAACACAGGGCAACGACTGGGTCATTGATAATATTTATTGACTAACTAAACACAGGAGGAGTACAATGAACAATGATAATGTACATGAATCTATGACTAACAATCCCTATATCTACCAGCTGAACTAGCAGTAATTTGGGTGATGGTGAAAGAGAATGAATTTGACTACGTGTATAGC
>NW_019454741.1:0-686 GCF_002814215.2 Seriola lalandi dorsalis | reverse complement strand
TCACCTGTCCTCCGTCCTCCGTCACCTGTCACCTGTCCTCCGTCCCCCATCACCTGTCCTCCGTCCTCCGTCACCTGTTACCTGTCCTCCGTCCCCCATCACCTGTCCTCCGTCCTCCATCACCTGTCCTCCGTCCTCCGTCACCTGTTACCTGTCCTCCGTCCCCATCACCTGTCCTCCGTCCTCCATCACCTGTCCTCCGTCCTCCGTCACCTGTCCTCCGTCACCTGTCACCTGTCCTCCGTCATCTGTCACCTGTCCTCCGTCCCCCATCACCTGTCCTCCGTCCTCCGTCACCTGTTACCTGTCCTTCGTCCCCATCACCTGTCCTCCGTCCTCCATCACCTGTCCTCCGTCCTCCGTCACCTGTCCTCCGTCCTCCGTCACCTGTCACCTGTCCTCCGTCACCTGTCACCTGTCCTCCGTCACCCATCACCTGTCACCTTTCCTCTGTCCTCCGTCACCTGTCCTCCGTCCTCCGTCACCTGTCCTCCGTCCTCCATCACCTGTCCTCTGTCCTGCGTCACCTGTCACCTGTCCTCCGTCCTCCGTCACCTGTCCTCCGTCCTCCGTCACCTGTCACCTGTCCTCTGTCCTCCGTCACCCGTCACCTGTCCTCCGTCACCTGTCACCCGTCACCTGTCACCTGTCCTCTGTCCTCCGTCACCCGTCCTCTGTCACCCGTC
>NW_019454740.1:0-552 GCF_002814215.2 Seriola lalandi dorsalis | reverse complement strand
ACCCTGAATCCTTCACAGCAGCTTCATGGTGGCTGGATCAGAGACCACTGTGGTCTAAGACCCAGATCATCCACAGGTGGAGTCAGTTAAAGAGTCAGTCTCTAAACCTGCTGAACTCAGGCTGAAATACCTGTCTGTCTATATCTCGTGTGTACCTGTCTGTCTGTACCTGTGTGTACCGGCCTGTACTTCTTGTTACCTGTCTCACCTGTGTCACCTGTCTGCAGACGTTTTACCACGGTGAGCCGATAAAAGCCAACGTTGAGATTACCAACTCATCCAGCAGGAACATCAAAGACATCAGTGTGTCAGGTAAGGTCATACGTGTTGTTTTCTGAGACGTGTGTTCAGTGGTGTCACATGAGTGCTCATACAGGTTACACCTGAGAATATTATGTTCCCTTTGATAAGCATGTTTTCTGTGTGTTTAGTGGAGCAGGTGACCAACATTGTTCTTTACTCAAATGACAAATACGTGAAGTCAGTGGCCAAAGAGGAGACGGAGTGAGTCTGATGCCTATTTTTGAAATTTTTGCAGTAAACACATCATAC
>NW_019454739.1:0-678 GCF_002814215.2 Seriola lalandi dorsalis | reverse complement strand
AAAAACTTCTACAGTGTGGTAACTTAGATAAGTCGGTAGGAGATTGGTAAGAGAGAACAAGACCTTCATTTAAGACATGCTATTATTAGATACAGGCCTATAGTTCTAATTTCCTCTGCTTCATAACCGTATGAAACTGTATATATTCACATGAAGCCTCCTCGTAGCTGATCTGCTCCCTTTTGCTGCGTTACTTTGCTCTTAATCCTGGTTGCTGTTTATTTGTTCACATTAAAGGGGCTATTTGCACGTTTTCTCTGCAGGTGATTGTTGCTTGACAATAGCCTCAGTCATTGTTGTCTTTATAATACAAGAGGTTACAATAAGAGCTTATAACACGCTCTTTGAGCAGTGCTACGTCTTCAGGGCGGACTGGAGCCTACAGTGAGTCTCTATTGTAAAGTGACGAGATGTGCTGGTGCTAGCTGTTTAGCACGCTAACTTCAGTAGGAGAAAAAAAGTTGTTAATGCTAATGTATGCTATTTAGCAATAGCAAAACTTACAAATAGCTCCTTCAAAGCCCTCCAGCAGTTCAGGTGTTGGTTCAGAATCACTTGAATTGTCTGTCTGTGTTCAACTGTGGATTACAGTTACACACATGTGTAGCACTTTTTTTTATTTGTGGCAGCAGAATGGTGTAGGTGGGATTAGGTCAAAATAAACAACAGTGTTTGTAA
>NW_019454738.1:0-853 GCF_002814215.2 Seriola lalandi dorsalis | reverse complement strand
AAATTAAATCCTTAATGTTTTTTCCTCATTTAAGAAACAAAAAATATAAACTTTTAGCTGCAGAGTTTGGTGACAGCTTGACTTAAATTCTTGACGCAGAAACATAACTTAGAGTTAAGTGTTTTCCGTTTTTGTGATAATGGATTTTAATAATTTAAATGTAGCCGTTAAGCTGACACTGACCGCTCTGTGTTAAAGTGTAAGAGCAGAGAATGAAAGTGATAAACTCCAGCTGGAGCTGTGTGTTAATGTGAAGATAACGAGCAAAAAGCTTCAGCAAACGGAAACGAATCCCCTCGAACCCAGCGCTGTTGCCAAGAGACACTGATGCCAAAACTTAGCTCATTGGCTGGACCGGATGGTGTTGCCTAGCAACCACTGCTTAGCAAGCACTCTACCAGGAAGCCCTGACAAAAAGTTAGAGGTACATAAACACTCACACACACACACACACACGCGCACACACACACACACACACACACACTGCTGTCAGAGTTGTGGTTGATGTTTCATTGGCTCCGACTACAGCCTCGTTACTCCGACTCTTGCCTCTCGTCTCTTCTCCTGAACTCAGATCAGTTTCCTCCAGCAGTCTTGTCATCAAACAGTTAACGCTGCTCGTTTACTGCTGAATATGTGGAATGTTTTGTCTGAAGACGGTGACATGCATCTGTCCAGCTCTTCAGTCAAGAGCAAAATATCAGAGAAATTCTGACCTTGGTGTTCAGTGTGGATGTTCTGGTCAGTGTCGGCTCACGGCAGCAGGTCGAGCTGGGATCAGCTCCAAAAATAGCACATCCCTTTGAACCTTAAAAAGTACCAGGAAGAAACTCTTCTCTGGGAGGCAGAAAGT
>NW_019454737.1:0-595 GCF_002814215.2 Seriola lalandi dorsalis | reverse complement strand
CACGTCCAGTGTTCCCTCTCTTTTAGCTCTGTGTTTGGTCTCCTCCTGCTACTGAGGGAAACAGCTGATGGTCCATGTCCACCTGTCTGTCTGCTGTTGGTGCTCAGCAGGTAGAGGACAGCACCAGTGTCAGTGTAAAGAGTACTTACACCCTTTCTCATATAGATGAGTAAGTACTCTCGTGTACTGTACTGTACTGTACTGTACTGTACTGTACTGTACTGTACTGTACTGTACTGTACTGTACTGTACATTGGAACCAACTTAATACTTCTTACAAACAGAGGACGGGGAGAATCTGCAGCCACACTAAATCTGTTGGTTTGTATGTTTAAAGTACTAATACACCAAACACAATATGTAACAAGGATTCATTCTTTCACCAGTGAAATTCAAAATACAAAAATAAGAGCTGAACTATTACAGAGGACCTATTATGGAAATCTTTTGTGTTCATCATTTCATTCTTGGTGTCTATTAAAATAGATTTACATGCTTTAAGGCATTACTTTTCTTCTGCTGTACATTTTGTACTGTACTCTCTTCCCCCTCTTTCTGAAAGGCTCTGTTAGAGCTCAGGGCTCTTTAAGGCCCC
>NW_019454736.1:0-666 GCF_002814215.2 Seriola lalandi dorsalis | reverse complement strand
TGTACATTTTATGTATATTTGATCCTTTGTTTTCATTCAAGTTAAATATATATACATACACACATATTTGTTCTATGTTTTTTTTTAATACTCATTTAGTATAGTTATTTTATTTAGTTCCTAGTGAAGTTTACCATTTCAGTGCACTGATGTCATTTTGGACAATAAAGTTAATTGTTAAACTGTAAAATATAAATATCGGTATCGCCCCCAAAATCCAATATCGGTCGGGCTCTAGTGTCCATATTTCTTCCATTTCTGGATTATGGTCTTCACAGTTGGTACTGGTATCCCAAAACCCTTTGAAATATCTTTACATCCCTCTTTAGCTTAGCCAAATTAAGTAGTGAAATTTTAAATTCTTCTGACAGCTGTTTCCCTGCTCACATTGTCGGTGCTCTCAGCAAACTGCATGAAACTGCTCTTGGACATCTACCCACTTGCAAATATAAAACGCAAGCGTAATTGAACACACTTATTGCCACTCATCAAGCATTGTGGTGACAATGTTTTTTAAAGACCAGACACCTGATTTTAAATATTAAAATGAATTACCTTGAGGACTTATCAAAGGGGATGTAAATTTTTGAGCCTGGTGATTAAGATACATTTGGACATGGACTTAGCTATTTTAACAATAAGGCCATAAAAAGGTCTTTAGAGGGA
>NW_019454735.1:0-711 GCF_002814215.2 Seriola lalandi dorsalis | reverse complement strand
CCATGGCTTCCTGGGGGTAACTGTATAGTTGGGACTTTCTGGACCCACTGGTTTTCAGTGAATAAGTACTTTTATATTAGGTTTGTTTAATGATGGGGGCTGGTTACCTTCCCAGTTTGTTGTCATGTGGTCAGGGATTGGGCCTTGACACAGACACTTTCCGGATGCATTGTCTTTGGTGTTGTGGAGTCAGGGAGTTGACCTTGACAGACACACACAATTGTCTAGTGCACTGTCCTACATGGTTCTGTTCTGCCTTTTACCTCTGCTCATATCTACCATAATCTGGCCCGTCTCCCTTTCTAGTCTTAAAGATGCTTCCTATGGTACCAAGGTTGCAGATGCTTGAAGGTGGACAGGCTGAAGGAACCTGCAGTATGGATGAGGTTTCTGGCAGGGATTGGTGGGATGTGTACTTTTGGTATTTGACATGGATTTCAACCTCTTTGTTCAACAGGGAAGAGAAACAAAATAACTTTCGGTGTGGAATGAAGCTTTTAAATGTAACTTGCCAACATTGTTTTCCCAGTTTCGGGGTGCGTGGCAGAACCACTCTTATGATGGGGGAGTGTGACGACCCTCTCTGATCAAGCCTCTCCCTGCAGGAGCCTGATGGGTGGAGTTCAGCTATCAGGAGGCTTCAGCTCACCTGGACTGGCTGCACTATATACACTGGTGGCAGTCAGCCAGTCTGTTCACTGGTTTCCACCC
>NW_019454734.1:0-639 GCF_002814215.2 Seriola lalandi dorsalis | reverse complement strand
TCCTGTCGTCTATTTCATTGTGTCGTCATCTTCTTTATTTATTTTCTTTTTCAGATCTCGAAGGTCGTCATTGCCTTTGCTCTGAATTCCTCGTCTGTCTTTGGGCCTCCTCAGATTTGCAGACTAGGACATGTGAGTGGACTCCACATTACTGCTGTGTGGATTTAATGTTATTATTGTTCCAGGTCTATAAGAGTCAGTGAAAAGACCAAGATCTGTATCCTTGGGTCTGGTCATGTAACATGCTGAAAAAGAGCCATAAACTTTATCATTATCTGTCTTTCCACAACTAGGACCTTCACTTTGACTCATCTAGAAATCAGATGAATGTCGTGACTGTAGATACATTTTATTTTGGAGGTTTCCTCATATTCAAGGCAAGTTTATTTACACAGCACCATTCAGTCACAAGGAAATTCAAAGTGCTTTCCAGAGACATGGAAATACATTAAAATACAACATTACGACGACATTGAAATAGCATTTAAAAACAAATTTGAATAAATAAAAATACAAATATTTGAATTATTCATAAAACCAGGACGGAAACTTGGGACTGCAGCGATAAAAGACATTAAAAATATATATACATATACATATAAAATAAAAGATATACATATAAAATAAAAGATATATATA
>NW_019454733.1:0-646 GCF_002814215.2 Seriola lalandi dorsalis | reverse complement strand
TTAAAGCCCTAAAGACATAATTTCCTTAATCAGCTGTTTATCTTAAATAGTAGTGTCTTACATGAACACACTGTCTGCCTCAGGTAACATTAGAGATTACTGTATTTGACTTTGTTGGAAAAAAGGGTGAAATCAAATATTTTCACAAAACAGTCTAAAAATATAGGAACCAGAATCTGACAGTCTGTTGTTGTCAGGCAGTTGTTGGGTTGTAGGGAGACACAGCTCCCAGTCAAATCCGATCAAACCACACCCACACAGTCTTGATGGAGCACAGCTGACTGTTGAACTCTAACTCAACTTTAACTTTGATTGTTGCTCATTTAGTGACAAATCTTTAACTTTAAGGAGAAATACTCAAATTATCGAAACCAACATTTCAGGTGCTTCAACTACAGTGAAAACACAGGAGGTCATAAATGCTCACATGGAGAACGGGTGGAGCGTAGAGCAGGTCCTCCACAGCGAGGGGGCAGCAGCTCTGTAAACTGTTCTCGCAAAACTCTTTGACCAGCTGCAGGTTGTAGAGACTGTCGGCCAATGACATGGTGTCCTTCAGACACACATCTGGAGGGGAAGAGACAGGAATACATAGACATTAATGTGTGTGTGTGTATGTACGATTATTAAATATATTTGCTTCAAC
>NW_019454732.1:0-624 GCF_002814215.2 Seriola lalandi dorsalis | reverse complement strand
TGTGTGTCTGTGTATACATTATACTGTGTGTGTATGTATACATTATACTATGTGTGTGTGTGTGTGTGTGTGTCTGTGTATACATTATACTGTGTGTGTGTGTGTGTGTGTGTTGTGGCTGTCTAATTGCTGAGAAGTGTCTTGGCTCTGATCCATGACAGTGTCTCTTTCTCTTTTTGCCAGGAATTAGACTGTGATTGGCTAGAACACACACACACACACACACACACACACAGTGATTACAACGCTGACACCTCCTTGAGCTCATTTGTGGAGCTCAGATTCCAGTACATGAACCCTAGTTTCTTTCCCTCTAAATATCTGACTAATTGTTGATCAATAATCACGTTCTGATATTTAATGTAAAAAAACAAACAAACTGGAGACCTGTCCTGATTGGCTCCAGCTCTCCCATGTGACTTTGCACACACTGACAGTTACTGGATACTAACACTTTGAAACTGAACGTTTCCGCCATAAACACAGTCAAGTTTTAACTATTCATTTAACTAATGTATTTGAAGCTTTGTTAAAGTGCCCGACTGTATTTCCATTTGAATTTATTCTCTGCATCAATGTGCTGGCTCCACCTCTTCCTCCTCCTCCTCCTCCTCCTCCTCCTCC
>NW_019454731.1:0-603 GCF_002814215.2 Seriola lalandi dorsalis | reverse complement strand
AGAATCGGTTGAAATAAAATCTGATTTCGCATCAAGCCCGCTTCGGTCTCGGCATCACTCGGTGTTTTCCGGGTGCAGCGAGGGACACTGACCTGCTCTGTGCAGTTTGACTTCGGGCTTCAGCACAGCATCGAGCAGCCTCCTCTGGCGGCAGATCTCTCGCTCCGACCGCTCCACTCTGTCTTCGTACTCCGCCACGGTTTCCTCAAACAGACCGACGATCTCCTCCGCCGCCGCCGTTAGCCGCTCGGTGAGCAACGCTCTCAGCGCCGGGACTTCAGCCGGTTCTTCTCTTTTCTCCACCTGTAGGAGAAAGTCTTCAGCGGCAGCGCTCATCCGCTCATGGACCGACACCCGCAGCAGCTGCACAGCGCACATTTTACCCCTTTTCTGCGCAACTTGAGCTTCCAGCGAACAAAGAGAGGCAGCGGGGAGGTAAACAGAGACACCGAGTTCCGCGTCGACGACAGTTCGCTCAGAGGAGAGCGAAGCGACGACAGCGAACAGCGAGCTCTGCTGGACTGGAGGAGGAAGACGTAAACACAGACGTTTGACTGAGGCTGACTGGTAGAAGTGGAGGAACATCACATCACTGACTGAGAA
>NW_019454730.1:0-682 GCF_002814215.2 Seriola lalandi dorsalis | reverse complement strand
GGTGGCGCGTAAAAGTCCTTGAAGTATTTAGAAGCTTCCTGTCCATCAAAGATCTTCGCCACTTTGCTGCTTTCTCTCTTCGGAGGGAAAATAGCCAGAGCCTGAACCCCGGGGGTTTCCCAGAGGAGCAGCAGGGCGGCGCACAGGACAGCGAGGTGGTGGAGATCCATCCTCTGGTTCTCTGTGCCGGATCAGAGCCGGAGCTGCGGCCGGGGGACCACGGGCAAAGCCGGAGCTGAACTCTGCATCCACCGTGCAGCGGGAGGCTGCTCCGCAAAGTGCGCACCGCTCCGGAGGACAGGCGGCGCAAAGTTAAAGAAGGGGGCGAGGACACGCCCCCACCGAGCTGTTATCACTCAGGGTAAATGGAGGGCGCAAATTAAGGCTGTAAAACTAATTGTTCCTCTGTCGGCCGTCACCTCCCTCCTCCTCCTCCCCTTCCTCCTCTTGGGAGACAGATGTGAAGATGCGCGTCCTCTGACGCGCACTTTGTTTTTCTGACATAAATCTTATTTGTGCAAAAATAAAACGTCTCTAAGAGTTTTGAGCTTTCAGCTGCAGGTTGAAAAGTTTCTCTCTGATCAAACAGGAGTTCAAGCATCAGGCAGTTCGGCCTCAGGGTTTCCCGCGGTGTCTCCCGCCCTCTAGTGAAACTCTGAGGCAGTGCAGAGCAGAGCTTCCT
>NW_019454729.1:0-704 GCF_002814215.2 Seriola lalandi dorsalis | reverse complement strand
TGTCTGTCTGTGCAGCTGTAGGTTAGCAGCATAGCAGCATACAGAGCTGTTTTTGCAGCTTACACACTTGCAGATTTTTGTTTTTTTTCTCAGAAGTTATTTCCTCTGACATTTCCCTTCTTTTGTACCAGCTAGTTAGACTGCTAAGATAATATTACAACTGAGATTGGGGAAACTGCTAGGTCAGACATTTTATTTTATCCTGGATGGAAATAAATGAAATTATTGCTCGGCCGATATTTGATCACAGATATATCGGTATTGGCACAAATGTTAAGAAGCAATAATGCAGTGGAAATGCTCGGGTCAAGTCAAGTTATGTGTGATAGATAGATACTTTATTTATCCCCTAGGGGAAATTCATTTGTCTATTAGCTCATTGTTGATAATAAATAAATAATAATAATTTGATTACTCCATGAATATAAGTATATATATATATGTCGGCTGATATATCAATATTGGAATTTGTTTACTCCCTAATATCAGTATCGGCATCAGCCCCAAAAATCCAATATTGTTCGGGCTCTAGAAATGACTCAATGTTTAACAGTTGTTTGAAATTCCTGAAACACCTGTTAGTAAAGTTTTTACATTTTAATGGAAGAATGAAGACATTGTCCCAATGGGAAAAACTGACCACTCATGTTTAGGCCACTATGAGATATATCAAAATCACTGAAAGAGCAAAGTGCAGGATAGAC
>NW_019454728.1:0-761 GCF_002814215.2 Seriola lalandi dorsalis | reverse complement strand
TTTTTTTATTTTTTTTTATCTCTGTCTGTTGTAACATGACTGCTCTTTGCCAACAGCACCCCTGCAAAGTACAAAAACACCCGTCTGTGAGAGCCTCTGCGTGGGACTTTCTTGTGATGCTGAGAGGAAATCACTGAGTGAGTGAGAGATAGAGAGAAAGAGAATGAAAGAGAATCTATCCATCTGTCTACTATACGTGTTTGTCCCTCCAAAATACTGTCAATAAGTCTCGTTCAAACATGATGTATATTTTTATACAGAGAGAAGCTTTTGAAGATAAACGAGAAAAATATGTGGAATTATGATTTATAAGCTTTCAACTGAAGTTCATCATGCAGATTAACAGTATCATCTTTCTGCTCTATGGAGTTAATTTTAAGGTTAAAGCTGCAACAAACTGCCGTCATGTGGACAGAGAGTTGTGTCTGTAACAGTCACGTCAAAGACATTAGCCTTCTGTGATATTTTAAATTTCGTATTAATTTTAAAAGCTTAGTCAGAAATCGTTAAAATAGTTATCTACATGACTACATCTCTTTCACCAAATAGGTTTGTAAAAACACATCCATAAATGTTATTTATTAGGAGCTAAACAGCAACTTAACACAGTTTTATGTTGAATCTTTGTGTTATGTTGCATCCTGAACCACAGCCCCATAAACATTTATAATTTTCGATTAAGTGACTCTTGCTGATGAATCTTCTTTTGATCATTATTCTCAACAATCTCAAGTTCTCACAGTCCAAGGTCTTAAAATGTG
>NW_019454727.1:0-643 GCF_002814215.2 Seriola lalandi dorsalis | reverse complement strand
GAGGGAGGAGAGGGAGCTGTGGTGATGGGGGAGGAAGAAAGAGGACAGAGAGAGACCAACAGAAGGGAAGGAGGGGATACCTTAGGGATGAAATTATGGAGAGACAGAATGGAGTGAGCTTTAATGGATGAAGAGAGAGAGGAAGCAAGAAGGGAAGAGAGAGATGGGGATCGATAGAGAGAAGCAGAGATGTTGAGACATGGCAGTTCAGATGGGACGGAGAGCATGAAAACATAGTCCCTGCTGAGTGAGCTTCCCTAATTATCACTATGCCTGAGAGAAGGTGTGTGTGTGGGTGTGTGTGTGTGTGTGTGTGTTTGTGTGTGTGAAGGTGTGTGTGTGTGGGTGTGTGTGTGTCTGAGAGAGCAAAGTTATTATAAACTTTGTATAAACTGCCAGTTAGTCCACAAATTGGACTACAGCAAAGTTATTACAACAGAAATATATTTCATTATTACATACCAAACAAAAGTTATTTTAATGAAGTGAATATGTATTTGCAACACAATATATCACAAAGTCTCCTATTGTTGAGAAAGGGTGTGGAGAGGATAGCTAGCAGCCATGTTACAGTAAGCTGAAACACTGTAATTCATGCACTGGATAAATAAATTGTTGGATGTTGCCAAAGTTGCCAAAAGTT
>NW_019454726.1:0-627 GCF_002814215.2 Seriola lalandi dorsalis | reverse complement strand
TTTTTTTTTTTTCTTGTTTTGTTTTATTTATTTATTTTTTTTTATGACTGGGTCTCCATTTTGTTTGTCTGTGATTCACATCCTGTCAGTGGACCAGCACAGGTGATCCGTTGATTGACACACTGACAGCCGAGCAATGCACCAAAATAAAAGCACTGAGCAAGACGACTGGTAGCAAGCAAACATCAACGTAAACAATGCGGGATCAACTATGAAATAAAAAAAAAAAAAGGCAAATGTTTTATGAGGAAAGAAATGCGAGTAATACGTTTGTTAGACATCAGGGACACACATAGTACACTGAACAAAAATAGAAATGCAACATTTTTGTTTTTACTCCCATTTTTCATGAGTAGAATTAAAGATCTAAGACTTTTTATAAACACTAAAGACTTCTTTCTCTCAAATGTTCTATCTGAGTCAGTGAGCATTTCTCCTTTGCTAAAATAATCCGTCCCCCTGACAGGTGTGGCATATCAAGATGCTGATTACACAATGATAACTGCCCAGGTGTGCCTTGGGCTGGTCACAATAAAAGCCCACTTTAAAATTTGCAGTTTTATTTTGAAGAACTGTGTGACTTGGGCAACAGATGTGCATTTTGTTTTTTTTTTTTGGGGGGGGGGG
>NW_019454725.1:0-693 GCF_002814215.2 Seriola lalandi dorsalis | reverse complement strand
CTGTCGTACTGTGAGTCAGCGTTTTCGCCTTCTGCCTGCGGTGTGAAACACACAGGCGGCCTCAACCTCAAAATAAACTCCCTTTGTGCTTTTAAAAGTGACGCTCTTTAATAAACGAGTTTCTCTCTTTGTAACCAGGAAATAAAATGTAGGTCCTCGACACTGTTCGGTTTCAGTCTGTTGATGTGGATCAATCGTGTGTTATTCTGATTCTGATTCAGAGCAACGAGGGAGTTTAAGAGCTAAAACTTCAGAGTTTAATAACAGACCATTACAGCGCGTGGAGTAACTTGTGTTCATTTATTCATCTACACGTCAGTGATTTGTCTGGCACTTGTTAATGACTCCAGACGAAATATTTCACAGCTCATGCAGTAAAAACATTAAAAATGATCTTAAAGCTTAAAGCTGCTGGTATTCTATATTTTTATTACTACTAACAAACCCCAGGAAAAACCTTAATCTTTAAAATGTTATAATGTTTAAATGTTTATCTGCAAACCGCCCTCAAAATGTTTTTGTTGATTATTTGTTTCTTAGTTTCTTGTATTGTGTAGTTGTGTTGTCTCTGACTGCTTCTTGTTGAAGAGATTTTAATCTCGATGAGACGACCTGATTAAATAAAGATTAAATTAAATCAAATCTGGTCACAAACATATAGTTTCTTATTTTTATAAAAGATTGAACAAATTC
>NW_019454724.1:0-628 GCF_002814215.2 Seriola lalandi dorsalis | reverse complement strand
CACAGCCGTCGTTCAGTGATACCCTTTCGTTGATTCGCTTTTTGGTCTGATTTTTTATCGATTTCGGGGCGGGGCCCTTGCATAATTTGTGGAGTCCTACACAACTTGCGTAGTGAGGCTCTGAAAAACATGCTGGTGTTGCGTGGAAGTCCGTTCCCCTTAAGATAGTGTTTCCCTCCCTTTACAAGACTGTTTCCTGTAGCAGCTTCTTTATATCTTCTCTATATAAAAGTGTTTAAGTGCCAAAAATAGACTCAACTATGAACTCATTTCCTGGTTATAAAACTGGACCAGAGATTCACTTTCCTTCTAAAACACACATCTGTATCATTATAATATGAATATAGGATTTCATATTAAGTGTGCAGGTTCCTGACACACACACACACACACACACAAGCACGCACGCACACACACACACAGCAAAGGAAACAGCTGACCTTCCACAGCTGGAGCTCTGAGTTGTAGGTGGTGGTGATTCGACTGAGCAGACGACCGAGGTTCCTGTCGTTGATGGTGTACCTGTGAACAGAGGACGTTCAAACATGTTTGACCGTAGGTCGACAACTACAACACGATGCAGTTTTGATGTAAAACGAGGTGACATGGTTTTGGGTTCTAACCTCAT
>NW_019454723.1:0-608 GCF_002814215.2 Seriola lalandi dorsalis | reverse complement strand
ACGGGCAGCTGAAGATCAAGATCTGCGAGGCTCTCAGCCTCAAACCGACAGCCTGGTCCCTGCGTCACGCCGTCGGCCCCAAGACCCAGACGTTCCTCCTGGACACGTACATCGCCCTGAACGTGGACGACTCCCGCGTGGGCCAGACCTGCACCAAGCAGAAGACCAACAGCCCCGCGTGGAACGACGAGTTCACCACGGAGGTCCACGACGGCCGCCGGATCGAGCTGTCCGTCTTCCACGACGCGCCCATCGGCTACGACGACTTCGTGGCCAACTGCATCATCCAGTTCGAGGACATCCTGCACAACAACAGCAAGCACTTCGAGGACTGGGTAAGAGACAGGGATGTGACACCCTGAAGTACACACACGCACACACATACCAAAAAAAAGTACTTTATTAAGGCTGCTACAAACAATTAATGTCAATATGGCCATTAAAAAAACAAACAAAAAAAATAGTTGCCATTGTTTTTGTCTGTCTCAAAACCCAAAATATTAATTTATCTACACAGATTTCAAATATAATCATTACATTTGAGTATGGCCAGAATAAACTGACAGAAAAATAAGAATAGGGGCTTAAATAAAGTCTTAAACCTAGTT
>NW_019454722.1:0-587 GCF_002814215.2 Seriola lalandi dorsalis | reverse complement strand
TTCTATTGTGTTCGCTACTGTTATACTACTGTTCTGTTTCTTCAGGAGACGTTCTCATATCTTCACTCTTCCCTCTCATTTCCAAACATCCCACTTTACACAAACTCTTTCTTCATTAACAGTAGAGTCCCTTCACTTTTCCAAACATGTCTTTGTCTGAAGTAACTTTCAAAATAAAAGTGAATTTTCTTTTCCAAAATGTCCTCCCAATGTAAAGAATCTGCTTTCTTTCCTAAAAAATGAACGTCCTCTCAAAACGATCCCAGTTTTTCCAAAAATTTGATCGATTAGCGAAACATATTTATTGATTTTTGCAAACACGTCCTTTTGTTCCAAAATCTTCCATAAGTGTCCTCACATGTCTTCATGGTCCAACGTCCTCAGTGTCCAGGACGAAGAGCAGGTCCTCAGAATGATGGAAGTACAGAAACACACACACACACACTCCTACGTAATATTGAACATGCAGTATCTGCTGACTGAAGACAATCCTGTGTGTGTGTGTGTGTGTGTGTGTGTGTGTGTGTGTGTGTGTGAGTGTGAGTGCGTGTGTGTGTGTGTGTGAGTGTGAGTGTGAGTGCGTGTGT
>NW_019454721.1:0-2673 GCF_002814215.2 Seriola lalandi dorsalis | reverse complement strand
ATTCTTAGGGATGCCGGGGGGTGGGGATGGTGCAGCACCCGGGGGGCCCACGTCGGACAGTGCAAACCCAGCAGAGTGTGTAGGAGAGGGCTCAGAATGGGCTGTGTTGTGGTTATGGATAACCTTTTTCGACCCTTTCATCATGTTTGCCGATTCTCCAACCGTGGTAGGTCTTTTTTCTGCCTGGGCTGCTATCTGTCCTGCTGGACCCACCCGGGTGGCTGCATCATCTGTATGGGGAGAGGAGGTGAGAATGGAGTCAGAGATATGAACTGAGACATTAGAGTGGGTACTGAGGGTTAGAGTTTGTAACTCTTCCAGGTTTTGGGTTTGGCGAGGGGAACCGTGGACTTGGGCTGTTGCTTCAATGATTTTTTTTGGCTTAGAGAACTTGATGACTGGGGGGGTGAGGGGTAGGATAGGGGAGAGAGGTGTGCGGGGAGTGGTAGGTTGCTGTTCTTCTTTGGTGGGTAGAGGTCCCCAGGTGACTTTGCGGGTCCTGTGTGGTATTGGGGTGGAAGTGGTTGGGTCCGATGTTGGGTCTGCTGGATGTTTTATTGTCTTCATAGGATGTTTCTTGACCGGTGGTGGAGGTCGGATTGGTCCTCTTCTGGGTTGGGGGTTGAGTGACGTGGTGGAGGTAGATTCTTTGTAAATCGGGTAGGGGGAGGGGAGAGCAGTGGACTTGGGATTAGTTATCTGTTGGGGTGTAGTCTGGGTTCCGGTGGAGTTCTGGTGTGGTTCTTCTTGGATTGGTGTGCAGGGTAAGGGAGTGGGTGGCTTGGTTGCTTCAACTAATGATATGCGGGGGCCTAGGTAGAGGGAGAGTGCGTTCGGAGCTGTAGGTCTGGGCAGGGGGGGATACTGTTCTTCAGGAATGGTGGGAAGGTTGTTGATTGTAGTCGGTTTTTGCTGGTGATCTGGTCGAGAGGTTGTGGTGGTTGACTGGTCTGGTTGTAAAAGTTCTTGTACTGATTGCAGGGTTTCCATGGATAGTCTTGTTCCATACCTTTTTCTGGCCCAGCCGGTGGCTATTTGCAATGCTAGTGAATTGTGGGTTGTCATGTCTATATGGTTGGCTAGAGTGGTCTGATAATGCTGTTGTAAAATAACCATTGTGTTATGCATCCATTGTTTTGTATTGTTGTGTATTCTGTTTTTTGTATCCGTGGTGGGTGTGGAGGGCTTGATGAAATCCGTGAGTCGAGTTACCTGTCTTAACATACCTGGTGGAAGTGTACCTGTTTGTAATGCTGTGTCCATGATCTGTTTGTGGTGAGTGGCCTGAATCAGTTTGAAATATTGCTTGCTGGTCTGTCTAGTTTCTGGATCTGGTGGGTGATGGAGTATGGGTTGGTGTGTGTTGCTAGTGAGTCTATGTATGGGTGGTTGTATATTAAAATCCATGAGAGGTCTGATTGTCTGAGTGGGTGTGCGTGTATGTGTGTGTGTGTGTGTGGAGGAGCCATTATGTGCCCCGCTCCCTTGTGTTGACTTTGCTCTAAAAATGTTAAACATGCAGGTGGAGAGCTCTTACCTTTTTGCTGCTGTAGGTGGTCTTGATGTGAGTCAATCTCCGGGGTGGTGGTTGTAGTTCTTTGAACCGGAGTTGAAGCAGGTGTTTGTTGCTGGCAGTCTGTGTTGGTGGTGATTGAAGATGATGCTTGTAGATGGTGGGTTGTTGTTTATATTCCAGGTGGTGGTCCTGATGGACTTGCAGGTTGACAGTTTAAAAAGCAGATAAAAAGAGTCTTTTTGCCTATAGTTGGGCTGGCAGAGCCCTCCACCAGTGATTTAAAACCAAACTTTATTGATTAATTTGATTAAAAAACACCAATTAAAACGAATTAAAAACCACTCAAATTGAGGGTATAAAAGTTCTTAATACAAACAATAAAATCAGAGTAAAAGTCTTACGCAGAAGAGCGGGGTCCCGACGTTTCGCAGTTATACTGCTTCCTCAGGGGATTTACAAATCTGGCTCCTCGTGTGCATTAAAAGCTGTTGAGGAAGGGAGGTTAGTCCCTCCCCCAACAGGAAGTGTGTGTGTGTCGTGTGGTGATTGGCTAAGGGTGTGGGTGTGTGAGGTGTTTTGGAGGGAAAGTGTGTGTCTGAGTATGATTGGTCGGTTTTTGGAGGGAAATGTTGTGATTGTAGTGTGGATGAGTCTATGGTTCAAAGGAATTTGCATGTAGAGTATATGTATGTGTAGCTCACCTGACTGGGCCAGGTCTGGCATCCGGGCGGTGGTGGTTCAAATCCCAGTCGATGCCTTTTTGTGGTGGTCTGTGGTTGATGAATCCGGATGTGTGGAGGTCTTCTTTCTGATGATGTTGGGTTGTAGAGGTAGTGGTTGTTTCTTTTGGGAGTCCGGTGGTGGATTGAGGTGAAGGTTTGTGGATCAGTGGCACTGGCTGGGTTAGGGTTGGGGTTGGGGTTCTGGATTTTGGGTTCAGTTAGGTTGCACTGGCCTACTGATCTACAGAGTGGATGGTGGAGTGGAAAGTTCAGTGGTCCTTCCCACCGGGGACCAGGGTTCGATTCCCAGGCAGAGCACCAGGCAGAGTGAAGAGAGGGACCTGCTGCAAATAAATTTATCAAGGGGTAACGGGCCCAGCAAATAAATGAAAATAATAAAAAGATAAATATAGGTTAAAAAAGATAATGATTAAT
>NW_019454720.1:0-617 GCF_002814215.2 Seriola lalandi dorsalis | reverse complement strand
CACACACACACACACACACACGCAAAGACAAAACACACACACACACACACACAAGTAAAGCTGACCGCCAGAGATGGGCGAGAGCGATAGCGGATGTGATCATAGGGAGAAAAATGTTCTCGACGTCAGATCTTGTTTCTGCCGCGTTTTCTTCCTTAAAGCTCAAACAAACTCGTGTCAAGTGGGAATCTGTGATTGTATGTGTGTCAATGTGTGTGTGTGCGTGTGTGTGTGTGTGTGTGTGTCTACATTGTCCAGTGTAACCTGTGAGTTATGACTTCTGGCACGAATACAGAAGCTGTTCAAGCGAAGACGGAAATCTGTGTGCAGAGAATAAAACGTTGAAGCTTTCCTGCTGTTTCCTGCTGTTTTGATAAAATGGTGCATTTCTTTCACGACTTGAGTGGATTTGGTAAAAGACGCTTTTTTATCCAGTTTCTGTTTTTATCATCTCAGTGTAAATGAATTACAGTGTGTGTCCTTTTCATCTGGGAAATAATTGATTCTACCTCCAGTGATGCTTCATCTTCTGGGAAAAACACCCTCTACATCTGAAAACGTTTCCGTGCGCCCTCGTTCAAAAACGGCTTCATAAGTGTGAATCTCTTGAGGGAGAA
>NW_019454719.1:0-608 GCF_002814215.2 Seriola lalandi dorsalis | reverse complement strand
TGTGTGTGTGTGTGTGTGTGTGTGTGTGTGTGTGTGTGTGTGTGTGTGTGTGAGATCCTTTGTCCAGCACACTACTGCATTATAAAAAGGAAGAGTATGATTATGCAACTAGCAAAAGCTGATCAATCAACTCACCCGTCACTGCTGTCATTAGTACTATTAGCAGCTAACAGCTAATACAATACACATATTAGATATTAATTATCAATTAATCCCAAACCTTAATAGAACTAATAACTGAACTAAAGTATTGTGCCTCATACTGAGTCCTACACTGGTGTTGTTTATATAATCAATATAATATATAATCAATACTTGGTATAAACTTAGTTTAATGTTCAACTCTCAGAGTGACAAGACAAATGTAAATGAAGTCATTACATAATCACAGTGAACCTGGCGACCTTCTGTCATTGAATTACTTAAGACAAAGAGACATCTAGACAATCATGCATGCTTGACATGCTTGGAATGAGTTGAGGTTAGAGTGGATTGTTGTATATCACATATGAATATTTGATCTGTCATTTCCTTTTCCTGACATACTGTACATTCAGAGACAAAAAGAACACACGGTCACAACCTCCCGCAGCGAAAAAAAAAAAAAA
>NW_019454718.1:0-709 GCF_002814215.2 Seriola lalandi dorsalis | reverse complement strand
ATGTATATTTTATCCATTCATTCTTTTATATTTGTCAAAAGCACTTTGAGCTGCATCCTCTATGAAAACTGCAATACAAATAAAGTTCATTATTATAAATTTTATTATTATTATTATTGTTATCATCATTATTCATTCAATCTTAATTAGGGACACAGCTATTTTCTAAATTCTATTCAAACTTGCACTTTTACATATAATTATCTACCTATTATCTACCAACATCAAGCCTAAAACCTTGGGATTAAAGGAAATCTGTCCCATATTAACTGTTTATATATTTGCTGTGTCCCAACTCAGGGGCCGCATCCTTCGGAGGACGCCGTCTACGAAGGTGTGGCCCTTTGTAGCTGTCATAGACTGCGAAGACCGAATCAAAATGAGGGAGTCTGACACACAGTAGATTTTTGCTTTACGTCGCCAGATGTGCCCGGCAACTAGTCACGCCACTGTGACGCGAGCGTTCTTCAAATGCAGCCTGTGAAAGGTGTGACCCCTGAACTGGGACACAACTTTCTGATGGGCAAATATTTTTTATTCAATTATTCAATAGTAAAAATTTGAAACTGGTTAAATCCATTCAAATCACATGCAAGTGTGACAAAAGCCTCGTTCTTCTGTCTTTTTAATTCCATATTTTTAAAGTGAACTTACTTCAGTGGATTCAGATCATTTCAGCTGTTTTTGTTTTATTATTCTTGAGTGAATT
>NW_019454717.1:0-732 GCF_002814215.2 Seriola lalandi dorsalis | reverse complement strand
TTTTCTTTGTGACTGTGCAGGAATATCTGGCTTCCATTCATGAGATGCGTTGTTAGGGCTCTTCAGCCGTGAGAGCCAAAACAAAAGGATTTCCTGCTGACCAATAGGAGCGCAGGAAGCCTCAGGAGGGATGGAGTGGTCCTCTCTTCTTTGTCCTACCTGAGACACACAGACTGCTGCCAGGCAAATAGGAGACTGACTGAGAATTTTGGCCAAATAGATACAAGTGTCATTTTATTTTTTATTTTTCTCTTCTTTGGCTGAAATCCACACACACACACACACACACACACACACGCACACACACGCACACACACACGCACACACACACGCACACACGCACACCTCATAGTTCCTATTCAGATATAATGAAGAGTAGTGTGTTCAGGATCTGTTGAGCCATTAAAGCACCTGCCACTTAAACTTCTCACAGTGCACTTCACACCACAACATCCTTCACCGACTCCCAGCACTTAATAAACCAGGGCCCAGGTGCATTTGAATGCATCTCAAGGCGTTACCATCTACATCTACATCTACGCTGTTGCAATATGGATTCATGTGAGAGCTGATAAGTTCTTTGTTAATTGTTGAGACATGCCCTCAGGCTGCATCCCATCACTTTAACGTCGCCCCCCCCCCCCTCTACACTTTCAAGTTGAATAAGTTAATGTGCAGAGTAATACAAGGGTTTTTTAATTACTGCACTTGAGCTTTTCAATTAAGCACATG
>NW_019454716.1:0-609 GCF_002814215.2 Seriola lalandi dorsalis | reverse complement strand
GAGGTGTCTTGAGATATTTTAAGAAGACAAAAGAAGGTTGTGATACAGAATATGTTTTCAGTTATGGACTTTTCTTTAATCTTTGATTTTTTGTGAAATATTGGATCTTAGTTATTTAATGAAACCACATGAGAAGAACTGACAGATTAAAAAACTATCCAATATATCAAAGAAGAGGGAAGGAAATTGAACCTGAAAGCAGCAGCAATGTTTTTATTGTGCATGGATGTATGTATTTTTGAGCACAATTTAGAGTTATTCTCTTTTCAGATATTTATTTTGTGTTTCTTGGTAAAATAGACTTTTCTAATGCAGTAATTGATTATATCAAGGGTTTTCTAAGTCTGAAACTGTGGGCCACCTCCACCCCATCCCACCTTGGTTTACTTTCTTTGTTTCCCTGAAATCCTGGATGCCTATGGGATCATGATTATGTTATTTGATCACATAGAGACTCAACAATTGAGCCAAGACAGCCTAATACTGCTGTTTGACATACCTTGAGGTTAAACCAAACACATTAAAAAGGTCTTGTTCTAAGGCTATTAGTTTCTGCCTCCTACTTTGAAAACTTCTGGATTATATTAATATATTATTGATATAAAAAAC
>NW_019454715.1:0-595 GCF_002814215.2 Seriola lalandi dorsalis | reverse complement strand
TTGGCCTCTGTCCAACACACGCACAGACTCTCACACACTCACACATACACACTCACACATACACACACACACACACAATGTCAAATACACAAACATGGCCAGGGAATCGTCCAAGGTTTGTCCAGATGGGATATTACTCAGATGTACAGCTTTATTCAAAGGGCTCATCGACTCTGACAACACTGTCAGGTCAACTGAAGGCCACCACCAGTCTATCCTTAGAAAACAACAAGGACAGTGTAACCACAGATGCCACCAGATGAAAAGTTTTCTTAGATGCACTTATTGTAAGTGAGGGATTTTCCTTAGTTCTTATTCATGGGTCCAGAAAGTTGCATCCTACCTGAAAGGGGACCACTGACTTTTGTGTCCAAATCAGGACTCAGACATTTAAAACCAGGCACCCAAGCAGACCCTGAGGAAGTGGGACCTAATTACAAAAGAACCTGTGGTCAATTGACCGTGTTCCAAGCCCCGCCCCCTTAGTTACTCTTGCTACGCCTGTCAAACTTTCTGCCCTTGTACAAGACATATGTAATTTCTAATATAATATATAATATTATTATGTATGATAATAATAATAATAATAATAATA
>NW_019454714.1:0-611 GCF_002814215.2 Seriola lalandi dorsalis | reverse complement strand
GTGGACACTTGGGACGAGAGACATGAAGAGAAACATGAAGAAAGAGAGAGAGAGAGAGAGAGAGAGAGAGAGAGAGAGAGAGATGCATTTGTGCACTCTGTGTTGAGTAAAGAGAAGAGGAGGAGGAAACACACTAAGACTAAAACCACAAAGATATCTGGTTTCTGTGTCCTCATATGGTCAGTTATTATTAGCCTTGAAACCATAACAATAGTGATGAATTTGTAAATATCCTTTCACTATACACTATTTCTACTTTATGTAAATGAATTTGAATTAAAAAGCAAGATTTGCTGTTGTGTCACAGATCTGCAGCAGCCACATCGATGACCACAGGAATCAAATCTGTGGACGATCTGGAACCGGATCCATTGGAAAGTGTGTGTCACAGCTGCCGGTCATACAGTGAGATGAGCGGGGCAATTGTGAAAATCATCTAATCAGGATATGAAGAAGTTAATTTTATCTGTGTGTATGTGTTCATGCATGTATTTAACTGTCTTGGTGTTTTCTTGGTGGTCCTTCAGTCTACTGCAGGTTTTCAGTTACTCAGGGGTTTGAGACAGGGAAACACAACAAAGAAAAAAAAGCCCTGGAATTAAAAAAAAAAA
>NW_019454713.1:0-712 GCF_002814215.2 Seriola lalandi dorsalis | reverse complement strand
CCTGAGAGTTGTTGCAGGAAGGACCGCTGCTCTAAAATGTGATTTCATTGAAAAAACAAAAAAGGATTCCCCTCGACTAAAGATTATGTTTATTACTGATTAATCTGCCTGCCTGTTTCTCTGTTAATCGATGACTCATTTTGTCTATAAAATGTCAGATCACTGCCCAAGATGGCCTCATGAAATTCCTTGTTTTATCTCACCATCAGTCCAAAATGAAAGATGTCTATTTTATCATCATATGAGTAATTAAAAAAAAAAAAAGCAGAAAATCCTGACATTTGATAAGCAGAGATGGATGCTGGATTATTTATGAAGTCATCGAACTGATTCACTTATGAATCATTTCAAAATAAGAAAGATACATCATTTATGTCCAGTTAAGTATTCCTTTCCAAACAAACCAGACCCCTTTTCTTTCTGTCACTGTGAAACTCAAATAAATGTGTTTTTAAGTGTTTGACACCAAACTTACTCCGAGAGATCCGAAGGTTTCAGGACGCTTGGAGTTTGTCCTCTCGCACACTTGCCTCTTAATCCAACACATGAGGTACCAGAATGACTTGGGGCTGGGGATGATGTTGAAGGGGGCCGGCAGAGTGGCCCCTTCTTCGAAGTAACTCATCCACAGCTTTGTCCTGGCAAACTTCCACTCAATGTCTGCGTGATCCTGAAATCAAGATTAGGGGCACATTGGAAAAGCATGTTTGCA
>NW_019454712.1:0-871 GCF_002814215.2 Seriola lalandi dorsalis | reverse complement strand
GCCGCAGAGGAAACAGGACAGGAAGCCTTTCATAAAAACTTGCCAGTCGCCTCTTGCCTGGGACAGTGGACAGAGGTGAGTCTCTCCACGTTTACTTATAGGTATCAGACCACCGGTGGAGGTGTTGGCCTCAGAGCCTACAGGACAAGAAATGTATTACAAAATATAAATGAGAGTGTTGAAACCTAAAGGAAAAGTTATGTTTTACACCCAGTTCTTATATTTTCACAGGTTTGTATCTGAATAATTTAAGTTTAAGTCTTATCATCCAATCAGATGAGAGATGTTGGCAACAAGAGAAATACAAAATTTATGCTCCTGATTGTGCTCTTCTTTTGTGGTTTTGATAAATGTTTCTACACAAGGAGAGAGATGAGCATCGCTGTACACTGAATTTTCATCTCACTCTTCACCTGCCAAAATCCAAGTTTTTGCAGAAACACACTAGAATCAACATTTTGTTGACAATTTGAACGCCATTATCTAATGTTGGAATAGTTTGATTGAATCACATCACACTTGTGGTGTTGAACACAGTAGCAGAAGCCTACAAACTGTGTGTAATCACAGTTACCTGGCGAGCAGCTATGTAGTTCTGGCTCGGGGGTTTAGGTCTGTTCCCTGCTGGAGGTGGTGGAGGTGGAGGTCCTTTGGGCTTGGGCCTTCCAATCTGAAATTTCAGGGATTGTTAGTTACTTGCAGTGATATTGTTATCTGTTATATCCCAACTCAACGCACTAACATTCCCACACATTACCTGTGGCGCCGGCCTGGGCTGACCAGGAGCTGACCTGTTCACCGCCGGCGGCTTCCTCTGGTTGTGCGCTCTGCGGTAGAAAGAAAGATTTACTCTGCTGGGGTTTACAGTGAC
>NW_019454711.1:0-758 GCF_002814215.2 Seriola lalandi dorsalis | reverse complement strand
ATCAGTTTTCAACATGATCATCAAGTTAGAAATTAGTTTCTCATCTCATTCTCTAAAACCAGACGTTTGAACATTTATACACTGTGGAAACATTTAAGAAGAACTCACGTTTGGATGAGGAAGAAGTCTTTAATAATAGTGGCAATTAGGGCCGAATAATTAATATTGAAATTAACATTTTGTTTTGATTAAGGTGATTAAGTGAGTCAGAACAAACCATAAATGAAGCTGAAATAAATCCTATTCTCCAGACGGAAAGGAACAAGAACAAAAATCACATCATTTTCAGTGAAAATAAAATGCACAATAATTGTAATATGATTTTATTTGCATATCGTTTATATAATATTATATAATACTAATTGTAGTACAAGCAGCAATTTGCAGCTCACAGTATTTTATCAGTTACTTGATTCGATTTTTGCTTTTAACGGTGAAAAACTATCAACAGTGAGAAAGAGTAGAATTATTTTTGACCATGTGTGATTTCAGTTTGACTTTAAGACGAAGAAACAGGGTGTGACACAAGTTAAAGTACGAGTCCAGGAAGTGTTCTCAGTGTTGTGTTGGTGTAAAAATATGTGGGAACTCTCTCCCTCACTCGCTCTCCTCTTCCACCAGGACATGTTGGCGTTTCTGTACCACGAGGGTTCGTGGACACGGGGGATCTTCCGGCGGCCGGCGGGGGCTCGGGCGGTCAGGGAGCTGCGGGACTCTCTGGACGCCGGCGTGTTTCAACTTCCTCTGACACGTGAACA
>NW_019454710.1:0-715 GCF_002814215.2 Seriola lalandi dorsalis | reverse complement strand
GCTCTCACTGTCGCCAGCGCAGGGGCATAAAAACATGTATGGAACAGAAGTAGAATCACAGACATCTGAACTCGCTGAAAATCTCCACAGCAGACACCTGCACCTGCAGCATCAAATTCCTGTGTGATCATGCTCTTCCACACCACACAGGCCAGCAGGTCTCTCAGCTCTAACTTGCTAATTTGACTAATGACCCATTGATCACAGGTAAAAGGTGACACCCAGGAAAGAGCAGTGCTACTTTCTGTCTTCTACCACACAACTCAGAACAGTTACAATAGATACAACCTGACATCCGGACCAGGACTCAGGTGATAAGGGGAGCAGTTAGCACATGCCAAACCAACAACTAATATCACTCACACCTTCAGTCATCACTATTCCCCAGTGAGAACCAAGTTTGACATCTCCAACCTGTCACCATGGAAACAGCATAGGCACAAGACAGAGACAAAGGTTGTCGTGTGCCTTGGTTTATAAAGACAAACTGCTCCAGAGACAGAAGTGTTGTCCGTCTATTAATCTGTCACTGTGCATCACACCTACAGCCAGTCCAGCCAACACTACAGAAGATGATGAGTGTCAGTTATGAAATGTAAGTTCACTAGTTGAATTGATATTGAATTGATAGAGTTAGGTGGAGATCAAGTTGAAGTCCTCCAACTTAAACCATCATACAGGTTCCTATCCCCCGATACGGGCCATAGGAGCAGAC
>NW_019454709.1:0-716 GCF_002814215.2 Seriola lalandi dorsalis | reverse complement strand
TAATAATAACAATGTAATTATGAATAATAATGAATAAAATATCAATGATGTCATTGATATTTTATTCATATTTATTTTGTTTCATTTCTCCTACACTGCTGTTTTCCTTCTTTTCTTTATTCTTATTTTTTCTCGTTTTTACTTCACCATTTAATAATAATAATAATAGTAATAATGGTAATAATAATAATAATAATAATAATAATAATAATAATCATGATAATAATAATAATAATAGTACAATTCTTTTCCTTTTTATTTATTTTTATTTTTCATTAAATTTTTTTCTGTTTTTATCTTATTTACATATTTATATTTACATATTTGTTTTTATTTCATTTTTCTTTTTTGCATTTGTTTTAATTTTGCTACTTTATTTTGACTTTTTATTTTTGTGTGTTTTTTCTGTTCTATGATTATCATTGTTTCTCTCTCATTTTTTGTTTTATTTCATTTTTCTTTTTTCTCTCTTTCTTTTCATATTTGTAATTGTTTTTCTGTTACTGATAGAAAATCTATAACTGATCAAAATATTTCACAGCAACAGCCGATAAAATGTTAATATTTTACTTTTACTAAATGACAATATCGTCAGAGCAGATAAAATAATTTCATTCAACATGAATCAAACTGCTTCTTTCTGAAATTTATTTCAACAAAGTAAAGTGAACAGCTGATCAGTGAAGTAAAAGCACAGGAGCCTCAGATTGGACGTG
>NW_019454708.1:0-767 GCF_002814215.2 Seriola lalandi dorsalis | reverse complement strand
ACAATGTAATGTTATAATAATGCTCCTGCTTTTTTTCTTATGACAATCTCATCTCATCTCTGTATTTGAAGCAGGATTTTGGTTATTGAGGTAACTTCAGGTTTCACTCTGGGTTTTCAGTTTCTACCTCTGGTAGTTACAGCGATAAATTACCATGGTAACTGATGCTGAACACCTAACCAGCTTCAGTACAGGTTAACTGCAGAGGATCAGATCAAAACCTGTCAACAGCCAAACTACTGACCAGTCAGATCTGCATCTCATTCATAACAGTTTGTTCATCATAAGACAAAAGAGAAAAATACTGAGTAGGAGAACTTAATGATAATTCATCCAGTTATTTACAATATATCTTTAATCTGATTTATTTATATTTATTTATATTTAGAAATATGTTTTTATTCTAATCCTGTGACCATATTGTTTACATTTCCCCTTGCTGAATATCACTTTCTGAAGTCACTATAACTGAATATATCTGCTGGTATCAGCTTTTTTCTTCTCATATCATATTAGACGATGTTGCTCTTTCACATGAACACAGTTGTACCTGGACAGGTAAAACCAGGGTTAACTGAGTCAGCTGATAACTATGTTCATAGTACATCTTATTCGCTCATGTCCCATTTTTGAGATGCAGATTGTAAGAGCTGCCACTTTCTCATGTGGGGGCAGGAAGCTGCATATGGAAACCATCACTACTTTGCTTGTCAATCACACCATGACTGACTGCTGTAGAAAGACTGCTGTAGAAACATGCCCTCTAA
>NW_019454707.1:0-758 GCF_002814215.2 Seriola lalandi dorsalis | reverse complement strand
GGGGCTCAGCAGGAGCCCACAGCTCATTTCTGCCCCCGGGGCCCCGAGTGGAAACATGGTGGACTGAGGTCGGTGTTAATGCGTGAGCTGACGAACCCTTGCACCTGTAGTGACGTGTGTGTAACTAAACTCTCCCACAATATGTGAGACCTCAGAACAAACCGCTTCCTCTCAGAGGAAAAAAAATGATCACACAGTAATTCTGAGTGTGGTGGCAGCATTTTAACACACTAACAAATCAATGTGTGTGTTTAGGTTGTTTGAGATTACATTCCCTCCAACAGGACTGACGAGCCACATCCACCGCCCCCGTCAATGCCGTGATGTGTGTGTGTGTGTGTGTGTGTGTACTGAGCTGTTGCTGTTGTTGGCCTAAAATAAAGCCCCTTTAGCCCAGTCAGCCTTGCAGCAGCCATTAGTTTGAGGCAGCTCTCCCAGCGGAGCGCTGACAATGATGACAGGCCGTGGCAATGCAAGCAGACCCTGGGGGTGGGACTCTGGGGGCATCGCTTGCTCCGGGTCAGGCAGGGCCAACGTATTTATCTGGGCAGTAATCTGAAGGGAAAAGGACAGAATTCCTGACCCCAAAACCTCAGGGACATCATCAGAACAGCTGCTATTTCAGGTCCACCATAACTCGCTGCGTTCTGCTCTCAGACGGCTCAGGCTGCTGTAACCGGAGAGAGAGGGAGGGAGGGAGGCAGAGCAGAACTGATGAATAACAGAGCAGCAATCAGCAGCGAGTGTAGTAAGGAGGG
>NW_019454706.1:0-641 GCF_002814215.2 Seriola lalandi dorsalis | reverse complement strand
GTCATTTTATCATGAAAGTAAAAACATGACCAAATAAATTTGAATAAAAAGACTTGAATTCACTTTGATGCTGAAAATACTAACAGGACAAATTGTGTATCTCTAACAAAATGATTAAAGGTCACATATTTTACACTTCTCCTACGTTTTATTAGAAGATTTTTATATCAATAAGAAGATATATTTGTGGTTTAAGAACCAAAAAACCATCTCAATGTAGTTTTAGATCTCCTCTCTCAGAAACTAACACCTGCAAGGTTGACTTTGATACTTTCACATATGGACCTTTCAGAAAATACCACGAACAGCACCGTGTCTGCACATGAAGAGCAGCACGTTAGCAGAGCAGCAGCAGCTTCAGTGCTGTGTGTGTGTGTGTGTCACATTCCACAATGCTGCTGGTGTGTGTTTCCTCAGCAGCGATCTCACTGCATTCACAGCTGCGCACGGGGCAGGGAACCAGCCCTGTTCAGACCTGGTATTAGCATGTGTCTTCAGTGATCCGATCACCAGTGGTCAAATATATAATTACGTCATTTCACACCTGGATTTAAAATGCATTTCTACATGGGTCTCAATTAACCACTTGTCATCGTATCTCACTTCTTTGCTTTATATGCAAATAAACAGCTATGAGTTGT
>NW_019454705.1:0-655 GCF_002814215.2 Seriola lalandi dorsalis | reverse complement strand
GTGTGTGTGTGTGTGTGTGTGTGTGTGTGTGTGTGTCTGTGTGTGTGTGTGTGTGTGTGTGTGTCCTGGTATCTCTCCACACACCCGTCTGCAATGACCTTATCACTCATAGTTCAAGTGCTCTGGATCTCCTCTGGCTCTAGTTACCTTAAAGATGAATTTTATACAGTGGATAATATAACAAGCTTTTACATTAGAACACATGGTTAAATATTAAATCAGTGTTTCCAGCCTTTTTTGCTCCTGACGTCTTCCAAACAGGAGAGTGTGGTCACAGTTCAGAGGTCTATGAGCTGTTAGCAGCTCCATCAAAAACACACACTGCAACATCAGAGGATGAATTCGCCTTTGTTAATAGAAAACATTTTAATTCAATCAACATGCAAATAATGTGATGCATGAATGTGACAGTAGCAGTATTGTGGTACAGTGGCCTGGATCAACTCACGATTCTTCAGGCTAAAGGCTGACAGGGTGAGTGATGGGTTGCTTTTTGGTAAACAAATCATTTATATTTAAATCAAATCCTCTGAAATATACCCCCAAATGTGACGCTGTCTTTAGATCGTAGGAATCGAAGGTTCGGATCGTCTCACCTTTTGTCTGCATTGCTGCATTCCATCTGTATGTATATCATCTGAGTCTGAGTGACATA
>NW_019454704.1:0-723 GCF_002814215.2 Seriola lalandi dorsalis | reverse complement strand
GTAGAAACATGGCGGTGCAACCAACACCTGCAACTAACCTGAACCACCACACAGGTAGTTTATTTTTTTCAACCCTCTGATATGACCCATAGGAGTGTCTCCCGAAATAGCGCCCCCCCCATGGAACCTTGGTTGTCACGGTTACAATAATAAACACACGGACTGCACCGACAGCGGCGAATCTCCTCCCGTCGCCATGGTTACTATGATAACGGTCGTGGCTTGGTTAGGTTTAGGAAAATATCGTGATCTGGGTTAAAATTTGTACTTCCTCAACATTAGACGATCTCTGTTGTCATGGTTACGATAACATAAACTGTTATTTTCACATGGGAATCGAAACGCCGTTCTCCCGTGTCATATTCCCATTGGATGTTAACCCATCCATCCATCCATCCATCCATCCATCCATCCGCCCGCCCCACCATCCTCCTAACATGGACCTTGTCTCTCTTTATACTACGTCGCCCCGCACTTTTCCCTTTGCTCCTTTCATAATTACTACGAGCGCTAGATGTTGCCTAGCAACAAAACACAACTATGTGTCATAATAACCTCCTGCACAGACGACTGACAGTCTCGGTGCAACATGGTGGGGTCCGTGGAAGAGGATGCGCTCCCCAGATATAAAAGACTCATACGATCCCTATAGTTTCAGGTGATTACACACTAATAAAAACATTAATATAAATATTATATTCAATTTTTTTTTGCCAGTAGATC
>NW_019454702.1:0-581 GCF_002814215.2 Seriola lalandi dorsalis | reverse complement strand
TGTCATGGGTTTTTCAGAAAAGAGACCCGGGAGCGAGACTCAGGAAGAAGAAAATATACATGAATAATAAATAATGTATAAAAATCCACAATATAAAGTACAGAGTCAGACTGAGAATCCAAACACACGCAGGCGAGGTCGTAAACACCATCAGGATCAGAGCTGGACAGTCAGTTTACTATAGGAGCGCAGGGGGAGCCGGAGAACAGGTGAGCAGGGTGTGAAATGAATGAATGAATGAATGAATGAATTAGGACTTGTGTACACGCACAAACGATAGCACCTAAGCAATGAAAGGATGAATGAGAGTGAAAGTCATCACGCTGAGCTGCTCTGTAAACACTCCTCGCCTCCTGAAACGATTATAAACTAATAATGACAAATCAACTATTCACACTCAATATTTCATGTGCCTGCTAGCATACTAGCGGGGGTATTAGCCTGTGGCGCTGCGAGGCAGACGGATCCGTATTACCCAGAGGCCTGTTCACTCCCACTTCTCCGAACTTCTCGCGCTGCAACCTTGAACTCCCGCCGTTAGTCGACATTAATACGATGCGGTTCATGGCGGTAAATAATGC
>NW_019454701.1:0-583 GCF_002814215.2 Seriola lalandi dorsalis | reverse complement strand
AACGTCCAGTGTGAGAATGAAGATCTCTGTGTGTTTCCTGCCGTTGCTGCTGCTCTGCTCCGTCTCCACGGGTGAGCATGACACGGACGCACAGGACGTCCACACTGTGCTGAGAGAGATGACCGCCTCATTGGCTCAACTGAAGGTGGAGATGACGTCCGTACAGAAAGAGAATCAAGGTGGAGTATCGTGTCAGGTAGTGATGTAGCGGCACCAGGAAAACTTCACTAGGAGCCACTGTTACAAAAATATCTCATGGCGTAATAGACCTACTGTTATCAAACCATTGATGAGGATATGAAACAAATTGCTGAGTTTGCAATCAGAGCTTTTACTGAGCTGACACTTCACTGAGCCAAACTCTAAACAAAGGTTTTAGGTTTACTTGATTAATACAAAATGTAAAGTTCCTTATAAATGTATGCACATATATATCCCTATCTAGAAGACCTCGACATGCATAGCCCCCACCCACCACCATCACAAATCTTCCCCCACCTGCCAAACCCCACTTTACCCCCACGGTTATCTGTGCTCTTTTGTCAGCATATGCAGCAAGGCTCAAAGACCTGGAGAGGCAGGA
>NW_019454700.1:0-843 GCF_002814215.2 Seriola lalandi dorsalis | reverse complement strand
ACATGTTTATATTTGTATGTTTTTATATTTACATGTTTATATTTGTATGTTTTTATATTTACATGTTTATATTATTAGTTGTGGAGCTTTCTGAACTATTTCTGTTCAGCTGCTGAAAACGCTCAAAACTTAGTGCAAAGAGTTCTGAGAGCAGCAGACGATCACAGTGACAACATGAAGTGAGAACATGAAGTGAGAACATGAAGTGAGAACATGAAGGGTGAGAACATGAAGTGAGAACATGAAGAGAGAACATGAAGGGTGAGAACATGAAGTGAGAACATGAAGTGAGAACATGAAGTGAGAACATGAAGTGAGAACATGAAGTGAGAACATGAAGAGAGAACATGAAGGGTGAGAACATGAAGGGTGAGAACATGAAGAGAACATGAAGAGAGAACATGAAGGGTGAGAACATGAAGAGAACATGAAGGGTGAGAACATGAAGGGAGAACATGAAGTGAGAACATGAAGGGTGAGAACATGAAGGGTGAGAACATGAAGAGAACATGAAGGGTGAGAACATGAAGGGTGAGAACATGAAGGGTGAGAACATGAAGTGAGAACATGAAGTGAGAACATGAAGGATGAGAACATGAAGTGAGAACATGAAGTGAGAACATGAAGGGTGAGAACATGAAGGGTGAGAACATGAAGGGTGAGAACATGAAGGGTGAGAACATGAAGAGTGAGAACATGAAGGGTGAGAACATGAAGGGTGAGAACATGAAGGATGAGAACATGAAGGGTGAGAACATGAATAGACTCAGACACAGAGTTTCAGATGGACTCTCTCTTTATTGTTTCAGAGTCGATGCTCGTGAACGTCAGTGAACGATGACG
>NW_019454699.1:0-772 GCF_002814215.2 Seriola lalandi dorsalis | reverse complement strand
GGAAGTGAGTTTCCTGAACGAGGCCTGTGCCAAAACCACAAATTATTTTATCCACGTCTCTCAGCCAATTAAAAGTCTCCATTCGGCCCTGAAAAGCCTTTAAAGCAGCGGGAGACGAGACCTTATGTTTGGACAAAAGTGGTGCAAAATCTCCAGTGATTACTGTCCAGTTTTCACTGTGTCGTATGGAGTAATATCTCTTAATGAAGAAGTATTGGAATTGTAGTGTAATATCACACTTACAGTTGATCTGTTGATTCATAATCCACTGACTTCTAAGCATTAATTCCTTTTTTTTGTTTTGTTTTGTTTTGTGCCGGAACTGCCTTGAAGAGAAATGTACATTCAAGCAGTTCAGAGTGTGAATTAACTTTTTATTTTTATTATTATTATTATTTTCTAGTTCACATGGGGTTCAATATGCTTTTTGTTGGGATACACAGTGTCTGTTAGTTAACCATTCCTGAGCTCAAGCCGAATGTCCTTAATGCTGCACTTTTATTTAGCAGCATAACAGTTACAGTCAAGCCTTGATTCACCTGGTGGATTTATAAATACTCTAATCTGGGGTTAGCACAGGAGTTTCAGGGGGGGAGGGGGGCACGTGTTGTGATTTCTTTTTGCCCCCCTTCATGCCTGCACTTCTATGTCAAAGTCAGTGTGACGACGTATTAAGATTTCAGGGGAGTTGTGTCTCTTAGTTGCAGGCATCGCCACAGACGCCCGGCTGCCAAAAACCATAAAAGAAACTTTGTTTTTTAAGTTTTTTTTT
>NW_019454698.1:0-680 GCF_002814215.2 Seriola lalandi dorsalis | reverse complement strand
TTTCCTGCACAGGTGCAAACACTTTGATGGACGCCTATACTGTTACATTTCAGAAACACCAGTTAGCACATTTTGTATTGGAAAATATAACATGATGAGCTGCCCGATCACACACACACACACACACACACACACACACACACACCTAAAGCTAGTTTTAAAGCTCTCTAGTGCTAAGAAACAGAAAAACTGTCAGAAACTGTTGTAATCATTGTTCAGCTGTCAGACCGAGGCGCACAAGGTATGGACTCAAAGATGCACAACTCACACCGAAGTTCTTAAACTTAAAAACTTAAGCTTGGTCAATGAACTGTAGGTCAAGCACTCACAGGCAGATGGATCCAAAAAATGTCAGGCAAAACTCAAGAGTCGAGAACACGAGGTCAAACACTCACAGAGAAACACGAGGGGAATGGCTACAGCGCTCACACGATCTGACAAGGAGAGTACTTACACACAGGAGACCAAAGGGGCACAGGTGGAACCGGTTGGGTAATAAACTCAGGTGAGGCAGGGCAGGTAATCACAGAGACAGACAGACAAGACCTAGGAGCGGGAGCTGGATGTGACATCACCATGCAGAGCGTGGAGGCCAAACTGTATCTGAAACCCTAAACTGTTACTCTAATGCATGCAATGCAGAGTGTCTGTATTCATTAGCCTCTGCACTACAAAGTCAG
>NW_019454697.1:0-930 GCF_002814215.2 Seriola lalandi dorsalis | reverse complement strand
TTTTTTTTTTTTTCCTTTTTAATGGAACTCTATATATTTTCTTCTTTTGCAACTCAGGCTACAAGAGATTAAATATTTCTACAGGCTGCATTTTTTGCATCCTTGATCTGTGTTTTCTTTTCCCTTTAAGCCTTGTCAGGGACACTTTAATAATAAACCTCTGAGTTTTTGCATGTTGAATCATAATATATCATATCAACAAGGTGACCATCAGGTGTTTTTCACTGCTTCTGGCTATGTATTCAGTTGTATGCTGATCAGAGTGTTCTTGTTTTCTCATCTGAAAGTGCTAATTAAACTTTACATTTTTTAAAACATTTTTTTGTGTAAACAGGAGGAAATGGTTGCTCAGTGAAATTAACTGTGCCTCCACCTGTTGGTCTGAATTCACCCTCTGTTACTGGATCTCTTGCCTTCTCTCCAACTGCTCTGTCTAACTCTTTGCAAATCTGCTGTTGCCCATGTAACCCCTCTTTGCCAAAAGAGGTCACAGGTATTAATGTTTAGTTTCAGTTTCAGTTCTGTTTGGACCAGTTTCAGAAGTCTAAAGTAACGCTCATGAAGCCCAGTGTGGAACACCAACATTGAACACACTCACACATCTGTTAATTTTCAATTTTGTATTGTTAGTCATCAACAATGAGAACCTATGACAACAATTTTTAATGCAATATGAAAAATAACAAACAGCGCGCAAAACAAAAGAAAATAAAAAAATAGTGTTGTGTTCAGTTTGTATTGTCTTTTCTTTCTTTGTTATGAGCTCAGTGTTTTTATTTCGTTGGGGCCCTTTAATCTGTGTGTTTTCACTGTCCTACCACACCGCAGGTTTTGGAGGTAAGTTCAGTTGTGCTGCCGCATTCCTCAGTTCTGGCTCGCCATCTGGTTCTTCGGATCCGATGATCCAACTGGTGTCTGGAAGCCGCCTGG
>NW_019454696.1:0-661 GCF_002814215.2 Seriola lalandi dorsalis | reverse complement strand
CCATCACAAGAATCGTGCTGCAACGACACATCCCGTGGGGAGTCTGAGCGCAGCAAAAATGATTTTAATGTCCCTTTTAATGTTTTAAAGGACTGTGGAAAGTCTGTTTTTATTTCTGGCCCCATTCCCACCTTTGGTCATGGAGCTGAGCGCTTCAGCCGCATTCTCAGGCTGCACACCGGGCTTCAGTCAGCATGCAGGATTATGACCGAGTCTGTATTATTGTATTGGTGATTTTAATATTCATATATGCTGCCCTGGTGATGCACTTGCTTAAAGTCATTTGATTTTGTTTTATGTGAACTTTGACCTCTTGTGAAACCACTTCCATTTATCAGATTTCACACAGCTCCCTCTGGAGCCACAAACAGCTTTATACAACTTTTCTCACATGCAGTTGTACTCCCTAATGGCTGTAAACAGACTTTGATCCCTTTAAGGGAGGTATTTGCTGTGTGAGCTGTGCATAAAATTACACTCTTGTAGTAAATTAAATATACCCCTGCTAGAGTAAGTGATCCTCAAATTCAAATGCTATGAACCACAAGAAAAAATGTAATCAAGCTGCTTATCATTACTGTTCACTAACCAAGATAATTTTCCATAGTTCATAGTTCCTCTCCCATCTTCCCCATGTGAAAAATTATTTAAGTTGGCCTCT
>NW_019454695.1:0-736 GCF_002814215.2 Seriola lalandi dorsalis | reverse complement strand
GACAGTGATTTATTTGACCTTATTTATTTGTGTATCTTTTGTGAAATTTCAAATTTGTAAAAAAAAAAAAATTTCTTGATCAAGAGTTGAATTGTATAGAAGTCTTCAGTATTTTTTTTTTTTCAAACTGTCCTAAACTTTAATTGTACAATGTAAAATAAAGACTTTTCATTGTTGCTTTCTCTTTACCAACTTGCAATGCTGCTCTGTGATTGGTTTCTTTTCTTGGTGAGATTTCATTTTGAAGTTTTGATGATTTCTTAAAGACTGAGCTCTTGTTTTGTCACGGTCACGTATCAGGGGCCAGTTGCAAAGTTTTCCTTAAAATAAAAACAGTTGCACAAAACACCCCTGCCTGTTCTCCTTAACATGTTCACTCAAGTATTTAAGGTTTTCTCCTGATCTTAGTCTTAAACTTAAGGAACCACTTAAAGTCAGTTCAGCTGTTGCACAGAAGACCTTAGTGACCAAACTAAGGAGAAACACTGAACCTCTGTATCTTAACCTCAGCATGTCTGAGTTTATGGTGATGAATGAAGAGTTTGAACCTGCAGAACTCTCAATCAGAGGAATTGATTTTGCTCTATAGATTTGATCAGCAGTCAGTTTATGATTTGATCTGATCACTTTCCTCAGCTGTGCTCTTCAGCTCCTTTACAGTTAATGATGCTCTGTGGTTTTATGCTACAGGATCTTTCCAATCAATTTTTGGTGAAGTATTTCATGTCCATTGATC
>NW_019454694.1:0-703 GCF_002814215.2 Seriola lalandi dorsalis | reverse complement strand
CAGTGTGGAAGTGCTGATGGGTTTGTGAGGATGTTTTGGTCTTCAAACAGATAGCTGTTAAAAAAAAAAAAAACATCCTGAGGATAACAAAAGTAAAAGGGTGTGGTTTGTGGTCTAAAGAGACTTCTTCAAAATGCAAATGCAAGTAGAAGAGGGGAGGAAAATTTAACGTTTAATACTGTGTTGAAATCACTGATGGCTACATATATTAACACACTTAGTCAAAAACATTTTGTCTTTCACTTTGTTCCAGTACAACAACACAGGTACGATTTATAAATATCATGTTTACTGCAGAAGAAAATAACCAAAGATGATTATGTTAAGAACTGATGTCAACATGACAAAATGACTTGTATTTGTGTAGCAGTTATAATATCTAGTATTATTCATGTTTAATTTGGATGCATTTGTCACCCACTGTGATAGATGTAGCTAATAAAACCTCAAATTCTGTTTTGAGAAAATGTATTAATCAACATGTACTTTTAATTTTCAACCATTTTAATTGACATTACATTATGTTTTTCAATATTGTGGTCTTTAATACTTAAATTCCACCAAAAATGAGCACTTATTTTTTGGGGGGGGATTTGGTATAACCTCATATAAATCATCTTACTGTTGCAAGATATGGAAGCATTTGTCATAAGTAATAAATGGTTGCTGAAGTCAGTGAGGCTGCAATGTCTTATATGTTGTA
>NW_019454693.1:0-698 GCF_002814215.2 Seriola lalandi dorsalis | reverse complement strand
AAGTGTGTGTGTGTGTGTGTGTGTGTGTGTGTGTGTGTGTGTGTGTGTGTGTGTGTGTGTGCTGTGTATTTCTAAGCATGTGTTTGGGCACATGCCAGCCATGGTCAGTTTTAAATTTGTCCTGTGGATTGGTTCAGTCTGCTCCACAACAGGAAGTGAAGATGTTGATGTTGGCGTCTCTGGGAACGGAGGACGGACAGACACATCACCACAAGTTGCATCTACGTCATTTGAAATCTTTCCCCTGTGTTTCATAAATCTGAGAGCTCCAGTAGGTGGACTGAATCTCAGTCTGAAGTCGGAAAGTTTAGAGCCTTTAAATTCAGCATAGAAAGATGAGGCGATTCACATCACCTGCATTTTCCTGCTCCGAGCAGAAGTCAGCTGATACTATAAGTGGTTAGGTCTCTTTGTAGATTATTAGATAAGTCTTTTGTGTGTGGGATGAGTTAGCTGTGCCAAGCCATCCTGTACCTAGGGAATAGTCCATATTTAACATTATATAAAAGAGCTTATTTAGACTTAATTTGCATGTATCTGATGTGCTTACAGCAGCAGCAGTGGAGGTAACAAAACGCTCAGGTCACAACAACAGGATGTTTTCCAGCTCTTCCCGTTCTGCCCATGTGGCATGAACGCGATGTGACAGGACCACAGACTTTATTAGGGAACACCACACTAATACTTGGTAAGGCTTC
>NW_019454692.1:0-662 GCF_002814215.2 Seriola lalandi dorsalis | reverse complement strand
CATCTTGCATTATTCAGCTTGTATTCTACCTTATATACATTCTTAAGTTGATTCTTAAATTGATTATTTTAATTATGAATTCATCTGCAGTTTTTTAATTTTTTTCTATAGTAAAATATCAGAAGATAAATAGAAAATAGAAAGAAAAAATGTTTTGCAGGATCTAAGGTGACGCCTTTTAATTTTAATGTTTATTGTAGATCCTCATATTGGAGAAGCTGGACCTGGGAAATACTTTTACTTTTACTTTACTTTTACGACTATATTGATTAAAGGTCCCATATTTTACACTTTTCAGGTTTTATTTGAAGTGTTGACATGCACAAGAAGATATATTTGTTTCACAGTACTAAAATAGAACCTAGACCTGCTTTAGAATTAAACAAGACATGGAAATCTCACTTATACAATATGGGACCTTTAAAACCTTTACATGATTTGCAGTAATCTGACTTCCACAGGAACCTAAATTGTGTGATAGTCCAGTTATTACCTGCGTCAGTCGATAAGAAACACGACACTAGTGACATACAATAATGGAAAGAACACATAGGGAATTGGTGTTTATCATTTGGTGCATCATGGGTTTACAAAACATCTTCATAATAGGTGCAGGTATACATTACATTACATTACATTACACGCATTACATTGCTTTCAGT
>NW_019454691.1:0-755 GCF_002814215.2 Seriola lalandi dorsalis | reverse complement strand
ACCCCCCTCCCCCTGACAGGCCAGATCCCATCCTCATTTAACATTCACACTCTCAAACAGCTGCCAATATCGTACAAGGAGCAGCATCCAGGTGAGGTCGCAGAGCAAACACATCGGTTTGTCCCTCATTTAGTAGAACTTGGCATCTGGCCTTTTAAACGCAGGATTCAGACGTACAGCTCCAAACAGGAGGAAACGAAGTGCAACCTCAAACCGATCAGGATGCATTAACCTTTGTTTCCAGGTTCAAGGTGTGAGCGTGCTTTTTGGTTCAGGCTTCCAAAGTCTAACTACTGTATTATCTTCCAGTTTTAACATTTATACCTAAATTTATGATTTAATTTTTTGTTTTTGATGATAATTGATAATGAAAAATGCAAAAAAATAACTACATACACAGCCTCATCCGAGATGTATTCATGTGTCGAGATGAGGCGGTGGGCATCTTGCCAACACCTCGCCCTCTGCAGGACGTGAACCAAAAAGACACGGGGCACCGAATCATCCATTATGACTTTCTACTGCTCAGCCTGTGTGTGTCAGTGGGCAGAAGACAGACAGTGACCTCCCATTAAACATCCACACTTAACTTAACAAGGGCTCGAGATTGGCTCACGCTCCTCATGCAGTGTTGACATTATATCAAACTACCAGCTGTGTAAAACACATTAGCTTTATAGCAGCAGCTACGAGGAGGGTGTGAAGGTTTTCTGCAGTGTATGTCCTGCACTGATGATGCCAGGGTTGGATTAACT
>NW_019454690.1:0-858 GCF_002814215.2 Seriola lalandi dorsalis | reverse complement strand
CTCAGCTGAATTAAATTTAAATACCATTAAATAATTTCTCCCAGCATACACAAGAGAAGGTTCACCTGCTGATCCAGCTGGCTGAGAGCATGCTGGCTAAAGGCCACGCCCACCGCACCGAGCTTCGCCGTTGCGTTTCCACCGTGGATAAACGTTACCGCGACTTCACCGTCAGGATGGGACAGTACCGCCACCTGCTGGAGACGGCGCTGGGAGGATGCTCGCAGGTAGGGAGCGTGCGAATAGCAAAAACAATGCATGTTTATGTGGACTCACCTTGAACGAGTGTCATGTACGGTGTCCCCGTCAGGACAACAAGGACCTGGAGCTGGAGCTGATCCCCAACAGTCTGTCTGACTCCGACCCTGAGGTCAACCTGTCCGACCCCAGCCACCAGGTCAGCGACGAGAAGAGACGCTCCGCCCGCAAGAAAGAGTGAGTAGTATCAGTATTAGTATTAGTAGTAGTATTAGTATTAGTAGTAGTATTAGTATTAGTAGCAGTACTGATGTATTTCCTCTGATAACACCTCCGTCTGTGTGTGTGTGTGAGTTCAGGTACATCATGGCTGAGCTGCTTCAAACAGAGAGAGTCTACGTCAGAGATCTGCAGGAGTGTATCGAGGTAAACGTCAAACATCACAGTACTGAAGTACCACGTTCAACAGAGTACAACATGTACTTATACTTCACATACTTTATAATACTGCAGTACGTTCTGTTACATGACGCCACGTGACATCACTTAATGACAGTAAGTGGAGAAACCTCACCGCAAGATCGAATTAGTAGATGTTCTGGACCTTTCAGACATGAGCTTCCTCAGAAGACTGAGGTTCCTCATCACAATCAGTCAGGA
>NW_019454689.1:0-557 GCF_002814215.2 Seriola lalandi dorsalis | reverse complement strand
ATATTATATTATATATTTTACCCTTGATGTTTTTTCTTTATTTTGTATGTGCTTTGTAATTAAGGGCCACCATATTTAACTGACTTACTGTTCTAATGTCCACTGCCTGTCAAGGCAGTAAAATGCCCTCTCACCAGAATCCTAAAACACATATTTGATATAATGTGGAAAATCCCTAAAGAAAACATGTTAAAATGTAGTAGTAGGTAGAAAATATACTGATATGTATTGTTTTTTTTCTTGAGAATGTATTTTGATAACCTAACTTTTTTGTCTAAATGAATAGTCTGGCATGTTATTTTTATATGTGGTGACATCTGTTGTTGTTTGTGTGGGAGTGTTCAACTCATCTTGGTACCTACAGCAAGATCATCAGTGCCTTCTGGTGACACCTGGGCCCGGTGTTCACCAGCCTATAATCTAGGTCTAGCTCCCGTTACTCACTCTCTCTCTCTGTCTCTGTCTCTGTCTCTCTCTGTCTCTCTCTCTGTCTCTCTCTCTCTCTCTCTCTCTCTCTCTCTCTCTCTCTCTCTCTCTCTCTCTCTCTCTCTCTCTCT
>NW_019454688.1:0-727 GCF_002814215.2 Seriola lalandi dorsalis | reverse complement strand
GTGTGTGTGCATCCACCTGGTGTCTAAAGGCCTGCTTTCGTTTAACTGTTACTTCTGCTCATTCAAGTCTGTCTTGTAAGAAACGAGCCCACAGCTCGTCTGTGCAGCAGGTTATTATGACATCATAATTCGGTTTTGTTGCTCGGCGACGTCTAGTGGTCGTAGTAATGATGACAGGAGCGAATGGAAAAGTGTCGATGGCGTAGAATAAAGAGAGAGACGAAGTCCAGGTCAGGAGGAGGTAACCAAGCCATGACCGTTTTTTATAATATATATATATATATATATATATATATATATATTATATTTTGTGTATTTATTGTGTTATCTATCTGAGTTTTTTATTTATTTTTTGTTTTTCAGATGAATTGTATTTAAAGTTCGAGGTAGACTGTTTAAGTTCAACAAATGCTGGTGTTTGAGTGAATAATGGTGTTTAATAATGAGGATTGTGTTTAGTTTGACCCAGGTCAGTGTTGTAGTGTTGAGGCTGTGAAGGTCTCCTGCAGAGCTGATGCCATGAAGCACAGATGGACTGTTTACTGCTAATTAGCTCATGTTAGCATGCTAATCTGGTGAACCCTGTTTAACATGAGCATGTTAGCATCGTTGACCTGGTTTCCTGCTGTTTTCAGAGGCAGAGCTGGAGCCCCCGACTTTCTAAAAACTATAGCTTCTTCACGTCTGAGGAGCTTTGCATTCTGGGAGGACAGTGTCAGTCCAGTGA
>NW_019454687.1:0-705 GCF_002814215.2 Seriola lalandi dorsalis | reverse complement strand
TCCTTCGTCCTCTTTCTGTCAGAAAACACAACCGGCGTGGATCACCGCCGACATCGAGCGGGACGAACAACCCTGTTAGTGTCAGCTGGTTAAACGTCCATTCAGTGCGTTTTAATACACACCCAGACTCAGGATTTAGCTGCCGTCCAATATAGTGATGGGATCGCGGCTCATAAATAAAACCTGTCGCTCCTGCATAGCTGCAAAACTTTCTACGATCACAACATTTGTCTGGCAAAATAAACATCACTACAACTGAGGCGTGTAAAACGGTTCACGTACAGTTCGGTTCGCGTCGTGATCCAAATGAATATAATCTAGCTTTAACCGATCTGTTCTGTTCAGTCTAGGACAGGTTAGCGAACAGTCAGATCTCCAGGTGGCTCACCTGACGTACCATATGTCCTGACCGCAGCGGCCCGGGTTCGATTCCGACCCGTGGACCGTAGTTGCATGTCATCCCCTCTCTCTCTCCCTGACTTACCTCTCTCTCTCTCTCTCTCTCTCTCTCACTGTGGCTTTCAAAATAAAAGCACACTGTGGATACATTAATCTCAAACGTGAGAACAGAGTGAATGTATCAATAATTTTCTACTTGCTGCACTTAATTGATTTTATTATCATATCATTTATTTCTAATATATTTGATTACCTTCTGAAACACTTTAAGTCTTGTTGGTAGATTGCAGCAATATCATTAATACC
>NW_019454686.1:0-745 GCF_002814215.2 Seriola lalandi dorsalis | reverse complement strand
TGAATGAAATAAAGAATTGCACACACTGAATGAATAAAGTCTCCAGCCAAGTTTCTCATCAATCCTGGTCTTTATGATGTCCTCCCTATTTTCTTCTCTCTGTGTGTCAGTGCTTTGTCCTGATCATGACTTCAGGCCAGATGTGGAACCACATCAGAGGACCACCGTATGCACACAAGAACCCCAGCACTGGACAAGTTGTAAGTCACAGTCCATCCTGACTGACAATGTGATATGTGAAGTGATCATCAGAGCTGTGTTTAACTGTCCTGTTGTTTTCAGAGTTACATCCACGGCAGCAGTCAGGCTCAGTTTGTGGCTGAGACTCACATCGTCCTGCTCTTCAGTATCCTTAAGCTGACTCTCACACACACACACACACACACACACTCTGAACTGAGTCACTCTAACACACCATGAGGTTAATGTCAGCCCCCCTCAGCCAGGTGGATCAGATCCTCAGTGTCAGCTATGCTCCTCCTCCAGCTTTGTTGTGGAGTTAATCAGTTTCACACCTCCCTCCACAGGCCTGACCTTTAAAGTAGATCCTGGTTGTAGCTGTTGAACTGTGGTGGTCTGAGGTCATGCATCTTATTTCCTGTCTGAACCTTGACCTCTATCAGATGCTGCTGTTACCACGGGGATCGTGCTGCTGTGTGAGGCTGCCACCTCTGACATAGACATTGGAAAGAGGAAGAGTATGTATATACACACACACACACACACACACACACACACACACACA
>NW_019454685.1:0-860 GCF_002814215.2 Seriola lalandi dorsalis | reverse complement strand
CTTCAAAGAAAAAGTGCCTTTCAACACATTTTCAATTCCTCTCAAGACAAAAACTCTGAGTGTGCAGAGAAAAAGTGAGGCATATGTGCGTGTTGCTTGTGTGTGTGTGTGTGTATGTGTGTGTAATAGAAGCCAGTATAGTGTTGTGGTTAAGTATTTGAAGGTGGTGCACTGGAGCAGAGGGTGGGGGTTGGGGTTAGGTTGGGGCCCTGCCCAGAGTACAATCTGGATCTTGCGTAGTTGCCAGACCACTACAGAAACACACATACACACACACACACACACACACACACACACACACTCATACACAGACACTCACATACACACTATCCCGTGTGTGTGCCAGACCACCCAAGGAGCCGGAGGCCCGCGGGGCCTGAGGTGATGAGCAGGCGGTGCGGCTGTACAGACAACACACACCCCTTACACACACATACACACAAAAAAATGCACATACACACAAATATCTGCTGCCAGCTTAAAAAACTGCAGCCTCCTACTTAAACCACACCTTAACACCAACCAGACACACACACACACACACTCACACACATCCTCGCCCTCCCTCATTCCACAGCTCTCATCTTTGACAACAAGAGAGAAATAATGTGAGAGAAAAGAGAGATAGAGTTAGAAAAAAACCTCTGTATGTAGAGTAGAACAATTAATTCTCAATTGGCCCACTAATGTCCAGACAGATACAGTATGACTCCACTCACACACACAGACACACATAGCGACCGCTAGCTGACCCCACAGTGGGGAGATTTATCATCACATCTGTCCTCCGCGCATGAATGTGTGTGTTCCTGTGTGTGTTTTCGTGTTGTTATCTGGACAAGATTCTTGTTTTTTTTTTT
>NW_019454684.1:0-676 GCF_002814215.2 Seriola lalandi dorsalis | reverse complement strand
ATACAGATAAGATATAGAAGATAAAACTTTATGGTCCATTAGATTTGCATAAAATGGACATTTGTCTTTCACACCGTGGCAACACAGTAAAAACAGGTTTAAACAAAAATGATACAACAAGACTTGTAAGAACCATGAACGATGACAGCGTTATACTTCTTTATTGCACTATATCCATATGCAATAATCATTTTTTCCACTACTTTATAGATAGATAGAAAGAGAATCTGGAGCCCCCCCTTTAAATCTATTTGGTCTCCTTGATATGACAAAGTGATGCAAAATGATAATGTGCTCATATAGACTCGTGTTCTGACTCTGTCCTCCTGTAGCTTAAAGTAAAGGTGTCCACTGAGGTGGCTGTTACTAACATGGACCTCTCTGTGGTGGATAAGGACCAGAGCATCGGCACAAAGACCACCAGGTTAGAAAACAACTTTGACGAGTGAATTCCCTCTCGCTGAAACTCAGTGGCATGACAGAGGAATACTGAATGCTTTGCCCCTCTTTTTTTAAATGACACAGAGTGGACTATCCTTCCAAAGCCAAGAGCTCCTTCACCGCAGACAGCCACCAGAACTTTGCCATGTCCTTCCAGCTGGTTGACGTCAACACCGGAGTGGAGCTTACCCCTCACCAGGTATGTAATCAGAGTCTGTCTGTTGATGCTGACTTC
>NW_019454683.1:0-710 GCF_002814215.2 Seriola lalandi dorsalis | reverse complement strand
GTAAGTTGGAGGGTAGACTGCCGTCTCTTACCCTGAACGAGTTGCTCCAGATTCAGGCTCGTTGCCTAAAGTCAAGTCTCCATGGTGTGATCCTGATTTCACACATTTTGTGCTCACTTCCATTTCTATAATCCTGCCCCTGAATGTGGGTTTTCATGCAGAGAATATAAAATGAGTGTCGCCCGCAGTGTCTGTAGTGAGCGTGGTTATGATTATGAAAGTTATTATAAACGTAATTCTACCCAATTTTCTTTGGGGCGAAACAATCAAGGGCTCAATTTTAAATATCTAATTTTTCACTTTCCTACAGTTTCAGTTTTTTCACATGTACTCATTAAATTCTGCCATAATCCACCCGCCATAATGGAGAAAATAAAAATCGAAACTAAACTTTATAAGCAGCAACAAGTGTTTTATGTTTTCCCTTTCAGGTTAGCTGTCCTATACTGCATTATAAATCATGTTTATTAGCATTTATTTACCCTTTAAAACACATTTTCTCCACCTTACAAGTTAGTTGGAGTCATAACGACATTTTCACAACTTTAAATTAACATATCGTCACCTTCCTAAAATAATGGCCTAAGTCATGTTTTGACAAAAATGTTTTTTTTGCCTAAATCACCCCCTCATGATGCTGGCCACCTCTGGTAAAATCGCCTGAATCCTCAGTTGAGGGGAACATGCAATTCTACCCCCGGTTGTATAAT
>NW_019454682.1:0-646 GCF_002814215.2 Seriola lalandi dorsalis | reverse complement strand
CCGCCTCTCGCCCGTAGGACCCGGGCCAGGGGCCGATGACAGAGGTACAGTACATGATGAAGGCAGTGGATGGAGCGGGCGAGAGACTACCACCTGTACCTGTTCTGAAGGCGAGCGAGCTGATTGGTCCCCAGTCCTGAGTGAAGCTCATCATCGTCACATCCAATCGGATGTTGTGAATGATGATGCGGCCCGTCGCCGTGCCAACACCGACCACATCCACCGCAGGACTCTGGGAAATCAAGTTTTTATTGAACAAATAATAAAATAAAAAAGTGGAATTTATTCTGTTTTTTTTTTTTTTGAAATAAAAGCGTGCCCATCTAGTTCATTTAAACACAACATGTTTTAATTTATGTTTACTTTTAGTTTGTTTACAGATTTACATTTCTGTCATCTGAATAAATCATTACACATCACACTTCCTGTTTTTACTTGTTGTTAAATAAAATATAAAAACCATGGCTGACCTGCTGGAGACACGTGACGCCTGACGACCAGCCAGGAAACGTGAACAACAGCTTACTGAGGAGGGAAAAGACCAATCAGCTGATTCAGACAATGACTGATCAGCTGGTAATCAGCTCAGGTAAATGTGTGTTTATCAGTCACAAACTGAGCCACTGACACCAGGTGAGAACAGGTG
>NW_019454681.1:0-749 GCF_002814215.2 Seriola lalandi dorsalis | reverse complement strand
CAACGTTATTAAGTGTTATTATGGCTGTGCGTTTAAATCACACGCCCCGCTTTGCCCATGGTTTAGTTGCAGTATAGCAGAGACTATGGGGATGTGATGATGTTATTAGCAGGGAATTGATATAAGTGAAGTAAGAAAAATTTGCTGGCTTTTTATTTATACAAGAAAATGCCTCTACTTGTTAAATGATGTCCCACATCTTGACAGCTGTTAGAAAATACACATGCAGAGTTATACAATGTGGATTTGTCTCTCAAGTACAGAGTTGTTCCAGTTTCCAGATGTGTTGACACTGTAAACCACAGTGCTAAAAGATATGCTGACAGTCTATCATTCTTTAGAGTAATAGCAACTTGTATCTCTGTCATATGCATCCCAGACCTTCATCTTTTTGTTTAAGTCAAGCTCACATGTACAGCTGCAACAATTCGTTGATCAAAACAAGGAATTTGGTGATGTCAGCTGCAAAGTTGCAAATGTGTGTGATGTGATGGACATTTTTCATTGTTGTCTGGTGTTTTATTGACTGATTGATTTGTCATTTAATCAAGTAAATAATGATTAAAAAATAATGAAAATAATCATCAGTTGCAGCCTTAAAAACACACAGAGAAAGAGTTAACATCAAATCAATTAACTGCAAAGTAAATAAACAGTATGTTCTCTCCAGCTGCTCAATCAGAGTGTTCAGAAACCTGTGTGAGCTCACATGCTGAGGTGTCTGTCTGTCTGTCTGTCTGTCTGTCTGT
>NW_019454680.1:0-698 GCF_002814215.2 Seriola lalandi dorsalis | reverse complement strand
TTTTTTTTTACTGCTGCTGTAAAGTTGCTCAGAGATCTGCGGACTTGAATCCAGACAGTATGGATGGATGTGGCGCGGTATTTGGCGCATTCGGCGTCCGTCGCCCTCCCAGGATATGGTGCTGCTGGAAGGTTGTCTTTCTGCTCAGCGCCTTCTTTCACAACTACCTGAGCTCCCTGCTGGACTGCCCGCCCACCTGCACCTGCTCGCCCACGGAGATCTACTGCAATAAGTCCGACAACAGCAAATTCTTCCCGCTGCTGTCCTTCCAGGGCACCGGGAGCGCCGGGAACAGCAGCGGGAGCATCGAGGACCTTTCCCAGAACATCACCTCAATGTAAGTGCCGCTGCCGCTGCTGCTGCTGCTATAGCTCAGACACGTCCTGTAGCTGTGAGTGGTTTTCATTAGAGCTGCCTGTGGAAATAAATCACAGCTGAGGCTACTGTTGTTTTGATTGCGGAATTTTTATTTTATTTATTTTAATCTATTTTGGACGAAAAAAAAAAAAAAACAACCCATCGCACCTTCAATGTATCTACAGAAAAACAGCAAATCCTGTATGAAATACAGGAGGTGACATCCTCAGAGTCTGCAAATGCTCCTCAGTTTGATGCTTTAAACCTTTTTGGTTAAATTTGAGTTTCTCTTGCAGGAAATTCATCAAAAGCAACTTTAAATCATCAACATATGTATGGAA
>NW_019454679.1:0-751 GCF_002814215.2 Seriola lalandi dorsalis | reverse complement strand
AGGTCCTATTTTATTTTCCCTTACAGTTGTGATTCTAACAAAACACAGCTATACTCTGTAAAACTGAACCTTCAGTCTCTTTCTCTAAGGATATGAAATGCTGGATGGCCAAATATTTCTTAGTCTTATTATTGATTTTGAAGATTTAACTTGTGGTGTAGCAAGTTTTCTTAGGCCTCTATCTTCAAATTTCCACAAATGTGGTGTGGTGTATGTTTTTCTTGACTTCTCTTCAAAATTTAACAAACAATTTGTGTCATTAAAAGTAGCTGATATCACTTTTTAGCTAAAACGTTTAGCTAATGTTGAGGTTAAGAAATAGACACCACTTGACGTCATTTAAAATCGTAGAACAAAATGATCGAGGCATGAATATGGAGAATATATTGTACTATATACAATTGCAGGCAAGAGGGATATATAAATGTTTCAACACTCCTCATCTGAGGTTTTTACCTATTTTGGGGGTCCAAGTCTTAATCCGACACTTAGGGGTCACACTCCCACAATCCCCCAATTGCCCCCTCATAATTCAAACAAAGTGTTAATGTGCAGCATGTTGTTAGGTGGTTGGCAGTTGGCAGGTTGGTTGTACTTCATTTCCAGTCTAGTCTAGTCAAGTCCACAGATAGGCTTCAGTCTTTCATAACTCTCTACAGGATGTTTCTATAGCTGTTGCAGTGCACATTTTGAAGCTATGAAAAATTAGTATGAATTAATGCTTAGCGTCATGTGTCATGGGAAATGTTGA
>NW_019454678.1:0-736 GCF_002814215.2 Seriola lalandi dorsalis | reverse complement strand
GTTTGAAGTGATAGGGAAAACAACAGGCAGCCACTTGATCAGAGGGCAAATATGTGGCTCAATAAGTGGGTCTCAAGACACACCAGCGACTCTTCTGGGTATTACCTAATTTTTCTAGGCACTTCAGGGCAGCAACATGTTTCCATGCACCGTAGAAACACGGGTAATTTTCTGGTAGAAAAGTTCAATTATTGCAAAAAGGTTTTTGTACGCTTGGCTGAGGTAGAAAAGTTGATGTATCAATAAAAATTGACAAAATGACAGAGCATGTGACTTGTTTGTCGCTCACATACATGGAGACAGAGAGGAGCTGCAGTCGGGCATCTGTGGGTTTATCGTTTCAAGTGATGCCTTTCACATTAATTAATAAATAAATCAATCAGTAATACAAAATTATTGGTTAGTGAAGCCTTAACACTTATATTTGAATGCAGTACCGAAACAATCTTACTGCAGAAGCTCTAATAATCAGGATCCAACCCAGGAGCAACAACAACAAATCTTTCAGGTGTCAAGCAGCTATAGCATCTTGTCAGTTGTCAGCGTGGATTGTCGGGACAATGCTGATGGAAAATATGCGTGACAAGGTGTTTACTTTCAGTTCTAGGTACGGCAAAGGTTAGAGGAAGATGTGACATGCATGACAATCTGTGCTTTGGCAGGAGAAATCAAATCCAAATTCATAAAGAGGAGATGCATTTTAAAGGCAGGTGTCAGGATGTAATGGAGGTAATGT
>NW_019454677.1:0-730 GCF_002814215.2 Seriola lalandi dorsalis | reverse complement strand
TTTGAGTTGCTTTGCTTCATCTTCTATTTCTTTCTAGGTGCAATGATTTTCTTTGTGTCTCTTTTTGTGATATTTTGCAGGTGAAGATCAGGAGCTCCCTGACCACTTGGGCCCAGTCACAATACAGTAATCTGGGTTTCTTTGGATTTTGGATTGTTTATTAGACAAAACAAGAAATACAAATTTTTGCACTGATCTCTATATTGTTGTAATCCATACTTACATGACCTGAGATCTCTGCATTCTCACTAATTATGTGTTTTTTCCCTTGTTGTAGCCTATGTTATAAGTATTGACTGCTGAAATTTTAATCATTACTTGGCATTAAAGTTGCATTTCAGAATATTCACATAATAAAAAAAAAACAAGAACAAACTTTTTTCTGGAGTGGGTGAAATTTATTCATCCCAATTTACATGATACTGATTTAAAAAAAATTAAAAAAAAGAAGCAAATCCTAACCATCCAGAAGCTGTAACCAATAAAATAAGAAGGTAGCTGATGAACAGACTAATCTACTGTACTTGATAACATTATTCTACATTCTTTATTGATTTTAGACTTTTATTGTGAAGTCAGGCTTGATTAACGTCCGGTCTCACAGCGAGTAACGGCCGTTAACTTGATGTCGTGAAGTTTTCGGTGGAGAAAAAGTTCTTCAAACCTCCTCATGAAATATTTATTTTACTTAGTGACACGTTTTACGAACAGAAGAGATCAGTGCTGAAAA
>NW_019454676.1:0-554 GCF_002814215.2 Seriola lalandi dorsalis | reverse complement strand
GGATTACAATGATACATAAAAAAAAAAAAAAAAAAAACTCAGCTCTTGGAGAGAAATTGGGGCGGCAGTAGGATGCAGCCAGGAGGAGGTTGTGATAGCGGGCTTTTCCCCCGGGGCCTTCGAGAGTCGCCATTTGGAACAATTTTGTCCTCGGAGTCAGACTTGAAGCCATATCCATTACATATAGACCACTCTCAGAATAGTGTGGCTCCCAAAACAAGAGGTCTTTTCAAGAAAAAAAAAAAATAGATGTAGGGCTGTCAAGTAAAAAGTTGGACCTCAGATAAAGTTTGCTGCAGCACAATGCAGAGGCCAATCAAAAATGTGCAAACGTATATTCACACAGCTACTATTTTATACTTGTTATAAGTTGTAAGATCCCGTTTCACAGAACAAACATGCAGAATGTTAAATATATAAAGTATGGCATGAGGAGTTTCCAAAACGCTCGATCCGAAGGCTTCCTTGAAAAAAATAAAAATAAAAACTGCCCCTTGAGTTGAGTTGTCAAATATTAATGCATGCTGTGACAGCTGCCCCCCCCTCCGGCCCAC
>NW_019454675.1:0-596 GCF_002814215.2 Seriola lalandi dorsalis | reverse complement strand
GTCACAGACGCACGTTTTACCTAAACTCCTCATTTATATGTTGAAGCTAAACTTCAACAATTAGTCTTAGTGCAAATTCAAAGTCTAATCCAAGCAACTTTAATTAAGATTAAACACAGATACACGGTTTAAAACTGTGAGTGTGGTTCCAAGGGTTTGCAGTGCAGAACGGATGAATGTGTGATTAATCAGTTGCCAATTAACTGGATGTCAGCAGACAGATGGGTTGATCGTTTCAGCCCCATGAATGTTTGGTGCATAATAATATTTCCCCTTTCACCTGCACTTGAAGCAGCTGGATGTGTAAATATTTCTTTGTGTGCTGAAGTTGTAAAAAAAAAAAAAATCACATCAGGAGCGAAGCTGGTGCCAAATTCATCAAATGAACCTCCTGAAATATTTATTGACGTTGTTAATTTTGTCAACAGATAAATCTTCTCTCGTTTGCGAGATTAGAAAATTTTGGTGCCAAATGATATTTAGATGCAGGGACTTTTCCAAATGTGAAGGTGACTGCTCGAGACAAAAGCGTCTGTTCTGTCCTTCCAGAAATCAATTCAGACGCGTCTGCAATAAAAGCACAGCCTCCCCCCCCC
>NW_019454674.1:0-766 GCF_002814215.2 Seriola lalandi dorsalis | reverse complement strand
TAACGTTTTATGCCTTACTATACTATGACATTTTTAAGATTTTTTTTATGCCTTACTATAATATGACGTTTTTATGACGTTTTTTGTCCTTACTACACTATGACGTTTTTCTCACTTTTTATGCTATATTATACTATGTCATGTTTATGATTTTCTATGCCTGACTATATTATGTCATTATCATGCCTTTTATGCCTTATTATACTACGTAATTTTTTTGATTTTCTTATACTTTACTAAACTATGTCGTTTTTATGACTTTTTATGCCTTACTATACTATGTCATTTTTATGCCTTACTATATTATTACATTTTTATGACTTTTTATGCCTTACTGTACTATGGCATAAAAATGCCATAGTATATTATTTTTATGCCATAGTATACTATGCCACAGTATACTATGACGTTTTTATGACTTTTTATGTCTTACTATACTATGACGTTTTTATGACTTTTTATGCCTTACTATACTATGATGTTTTTATAACTTCTTATGCCTTACTATACTATGACATTTTTATGACTTTTTATGCCTTACTATACTATGGCATAAAAATGCAATAGTATCCTATGATGTTTTTATGATTTCTTCTGCCTTACTATACTATGTCATTTTTTTTTTACTTTTCATGCCCAGTATTTTTCGCCTTACTCTACAATGTTGTTTTTCCATGAAGCTTCTTACACCTTAGTATATTGTAAAATTTTAATGACGTTTTTCACGCCTTATGACATTTTTATCATGTTTTGTACATCTTACCAT
>NW_019454673.1:0-753 GCF_002814215.2 Seriola lalandi dorsalis | reverse complement strand
TTTTTCCAGATCTGATTGACATGCAACGGGTCTGCCAAAGTACGATGGGGTATTAGGGCCACATTGAAGAAAAACGAGAAATCTGAAATTACGATAATAAAGTAGGAATTTTACGAGAATTAAAAGTGTAAAATTTTGAGAGAAGAAAAAACATAATTTTTAGGATTACAAACAACCAAACATGTGAAATGACAGTCAGTGGTAGTCTGAGCTGCTTCTGGCAGCTGCTGTTTGTCCAACAATAGAATAGACACAATCTTTTCAATGTCCTGATGCTGATGTGATGGTGATGAGCTAAAGATGAAGGATCTCCTTCTGCAAAAGTAGAACTTCACAGGATGCTCCACATTCCTCATTTTAAAGCTTCTGATATTTCCTCTCTAAAACAACACAAAAGCATTAGATACATCCACATATTTACTGGAACCAGTGATCCCATATGAAATATATAACTCAGTACCAGCATCTGTGTACTGTGTTGTGGTTTTATTGTAGCATTTTTGAACAGCACATTCCTCACATTGATTTTATTTTGAAAAAACATGAAAGATGTCTGTTTCTTTACATCATTTTTTCAGCCATTGCGCTGAGTTAAGCTCAAAACTCCAAAGTTGACATGAGGTGCAGTACAGCTGCAATAGACCCAAATTTGCTATAAATCCATGAATGGTGAAAAGACATGACCACAGGCCTGTAAATGTTGTATGTGTACGTATGATCATAGTGATTAGCTTGTTTTTCTAGTATCCAATA
>NW_019454672.1:0-580 GCF_002814215.2 Seriola lalandi dorsalis | reverse complement strand
CATTTGACAGCCCATGCTTTAGTTATCCAAGTCAGGCCTAGAACACACACACACACACACACACACACACACACACACACACAAACATTAGAGAGTTAAATACAAGAGAAAGAAGAAGAAAGCAAGTTGTCCACCTACACCTTTACCTCCATTTTTTCAGAGATGAAACTTTATATGTTTAAGTACAGTTAATCTATAATATATAGTATAATATATAAGTACAGTTGAGTAGAGTTGAGTTGAGTAGAGCTCTTTCCAATTGTTTCTTTTAAATGTGTCAGTTAATGTAATGTAATTTGCTGTAAGCGTTCACACTAGTTTCACAACATGTAAGTGCCATTATCTATGGTGAAGCACAATGCTTCCAATTAATAGCGGTTTTTGATATTACATCAATTTTAAATTATATTAATTTACAATTTACATTTACATCTAACATAAAACTTGATAATTGCTTTTTTCCACTCTTAACAGTGCTTCACTTTTTCTTTTACAGCACCTTCTCCTTGGTTTGTACCTGTCTCACACTCTCACACTCTGTCCTTGCCACTTTTCTGCTTCCCTTTATTCTCTTATTGCA
>NW_019454671.1:0-757 GCF_002814215.2 Seriola lalandi dorsalis | reverse complement strand
TTTTTTTTTTTACGACAGAATCACAGAGATAAGATGGACACTTACTCCAGAGCAATTTATTTTTATTTATTATTTTTCTGTTTGGATCGCAGGGACTGAGTTGACTTTCAACTACAACCTGGACTGCCTCGGCAATGAGAAGACAGTCTGCCGCTGCGGCGCCCCAAACTGCAGCGGTTTCCTTGGTGATCGCCCGAAGGTGAGTTTTTAGTCTCATCGCAGAATAATTACACTCTTAATTATAGAATAACTTGGTATGTGTTTCATACAGTGTAAGTGGATTCAGGAGTGTTTTTCCTTTTTTTTTCCCTTTGTCTTTCTTTCATAAGAAAATGGAACTTTACTTTAAATTTAAAGAATTTATACGTGTCAAAATACCAGTTCAGTTGTATATCGTATGAGAAATGCTCCCCATGTTGCTCAGATTGATTCCAACGTGTCGTCTTATCCGCAGAACTCAAACGGCCAAACAGCTGAGCCAAAAGGGAAGAGGTTGAAGAGAAAGTATAAAAGGAGGAAAAGTGAGGGAAAGAAGAAGTCAGAGGACGAGTGTTTCCGCTGTGGAGACGGAGGGCAGCTGGTGCTCTGTGACAAGAAGACCTGCACCAAAGCTTATCACCTGTCCTGCCTGAACCTCACCAAGAGACCCTTTGGTAAGAAACGCAACAAACGCAGCTGCCGACGGGCATTTTTCACTATTTTCTGACATTTATCATTGACCGATGATTAGCAGGTTAATCAATAATGAAAATCATTG
>NW_019454670.1:0-775 GCF_002814215.2 Seriola lalandi dorsalis | reverse complement strand
GAATTTTTGAAACTCTCTGTTTTTGGGGGAGTGGTTTGGATGGGAGGAGGAAATGTAGGAAAACAAACGTGTTTTAAAACAAAAACTTAGTGGTATGGACGTGGCCTAAATCAGGAATGTTTTGCCTCAACCATCCAGGTCTGAGATCAGCAGATTGATACCTTCGTTTTTAGAAGAAATTAACAGAACATGATGTGAATACAATATGGATACAAATGTGGAAAGTGCATCATGAATTGTTTGTTCCTACACCACACTTTTATCATTCTTAATATGATTATTATTGTTATTATTACTTTGGCCTGAGCACTGAGGTTTTTAGGGCTGGAACCGTCCCAAACTATTGCACAAAGTCAAAGTTTGATTGAAGTAAATAATGTTAGTCATCGATTCTGTATCCAACGGTCATCCAAATTCAGAGCCAGATGATGTGCACTAACAGCGTAGGTCCCACTCCCCTCCACAGGCTCAAAGTGCAAGGGCCCATCCAAAGCTGCTGCTAGCAGCTTTAATTATTATCTATGAAAGAAATTTATGGTGCAGCATCCAGCAGGGGGAACTTTAGGAGAGACAAGGCCCTACTCATAGTGTATACTGGCCTTAACACTTCACACAACACAGTTCTCCAACCTATAGGCAGATCATCAAAGCTTTTACATTAGCTGCTAAAAATGTTTGTTTTCACCAAAAAGTGTGACTCTTTTATTGACTTAATGACTTATTTCATTATGAGAATTTTTAAAAGCGCTTTCGGTAATTACATATACCTGCAATG
>NW_019454669.1:0-666 GCF_002814215.2 Seriola lalandi dorsalis | reverse complement strand
TCAATAAATATTATCAACGTAACCCAGTCGTTGCCTGTGTTTCTTTGAAGTGAAGATCGGAGATCCCTGTAATCGAGAAATCACAACTTTGGATGTGAGATTGATCAAAACAATCTGTATTTTAATCAAATTGTCCTCCCTGAGGACTGGTGCCCCATTCTTTTAACGAGAGCAAAATTCAAATTGTGGTATTCACGCTACAGCCATATAGTGTTTTTTATGTGACAGTCTCATAAAAACAGATTCAGACAGCCGGGGTTTCATACGTCATGTAACTAAGGAACCAATCCCGTCAACAGGGACGGGGCAAAATAAACCATGACAGTACAGAGAGCAAGAGTTTGCATTTGCACAACCACTAACACTGTGTCAGTCACTTCCAGTTACAAGCTAACAAACAACATAAACAACTAAAAGATGCCAACTACACTTACCGTTCTGATATGTCTGCTAGTCACCGATTACGATGCACAATCTTGTCACGCACTGATATTTCACTGGTCACCAAAACCTCGTCATTACAGAGTGGCTAATGCAATCTCTGTTGATGCTCCAACACTGTCAGCCACTGCCAGTTACAAGCTAACAAACATCATAAACAATAACTACATTCTGATACGCCTTCTAGCTTCCTCCTCTAATCATCTTGATACTCTCTGCTCTGTC
>NW_019454668.1:0-675 GCF_002814215.2 Seriola lalandi dorsalis | reverse complement strand
ATTAACAACAAAATTGATTTGATTGCATTAGTATTTTTTATGTAGTGCGAGATACTCCCTCTGGACACCTTCGCGGCCAAAAATGCGTCATTGACTTCCATTAAAACCACATTTTTTAATCTCACTGCCACTACAGTATAAAACCATGCATTCTGTAATGTCAGTGTTTCATTTTAAGAAAAGTAGTGATATTTGAAATTTTTACTGTATTGCACCAGATTCAACCATTTTCCCATTGTAGGCCAATGCATGAAATTCTTGTATTTTTACCTGTTATATTATGGAGCCATCTGACTACCAGGGGGCCCCAAGAGTTTCTTTTTTGTGTGTGTGTGTTTGTTCGAGTTCATTTCAGGGCGTGTTTCTTACTTCAGATATGCTAATTTCTCCTTAGCATTAGCATATCTGAAGTAAGAAACACGCCCTGAAATGAACTCGAACAAACACACACCCCCTGCTAATTTGCTAATTTCTAGGAGAAATTAGCATATGCTAATTTCTAGGAGAAATTAGCATATCTGAAGATCGCTGTTCCGTCAGGATTTTAGTCACCGGCTCGAACTTCAGAGAGGTAGGTTTGTTGATGTGTTGTTGTGTCTGTATATTGTTGAGAGAATGATGATATCTCTCTCTGCCGTAGCATGTTGTGGATGTGGGAACACTGGTCTAGGAGCT
>NW_019454667.1:0-554 GCF_002814215.2 Seriola lalandi dorsalis | reverse complement strand
GTCATAGTATAATATGGCATAAAACGTCAAAAAACGTCATAGTATGGTAAAAAAAGTCATAAAAACGTCATAGTATACTATGGCAAAAAAAAGTCATAAAAACGTCATAGTATACTATGGCATAAAAATTTTAAAAAACGTCATAGTACACTATGGCATAAAAATGTCAGAAAACGTCATAGTATACTATGGCATAAAATGTAAAAAAAAACGTCATAGTATACTATGGCAAAAAAAGTCATAAAAACGTCATAGTATAGTGTGGTAAAAAAAAGTCATGAAAACGTCATAGTATAGTATGGCATAAAATGTCCAAAAAACGTCATAGTATAGTATGGCAAAAAAAGTCATAAAAACATCATAGTATACAATGGCATAAAAATTTCAAAAAACATCATAGTACACTATGGCATAAAAATGTCAGAAAACGTCATAGTACACTATGGCATAAAATGTCAAAAAAAACATAATAGTATACTACGGCATAAAACGTCAAAAAACGTCATAGTATAGTATGGCAAAAAAGTTATAAAAACGTCATAGTATAGTATGGC
>NW_019454666.1:0-759 GCF_002814215.2 Seriola lalandi dorsalis | reverse complement strand
CCTAGGGACGGGGAACATCACCTCTCTGGTGGGGAAGGAGCCTGAGATGGTGCAGGAGATGGACCAGTACCAATTAGATGTAGTTGGGCCCAAACTGATTAGTATACCTCCTGGGTGCCTTCCTTTGTAGGTTTTCCAGGCACATCCGAGTGGGAGAAGAACCCAGGGTAGACCCAGAACTCGCTCGAGGGATTATATATCCCACCTGGCCTGGGAACGCCTCGGGATCCCTCAGAGGGAGCTGGAAAGTGTTGCTGGAGAGAGGGACGTCAGGAATACGCTGCTTAGCCTTCTGCCACCGCAGCCCAACTATGGATAAATGGAACAAAATGGATGGATGGTGGGATGGATGCATTGCTTTTTCTACTGTGCACTAGACCTTCTTTAGTTTAACTATTGATAATAAAAGTACATACAGTTCATCAAATGAATGTGACAGTTAAGTTTTTCTTCAAGGGATACTACAATTGCTTTTCATGTCATCTTTAGTGGCTGAATCTGCAGTATTGGGAGGAACTTTCCAGAAGACGTATGTTTAATTATGACCCAAAGTCCATTGGAGCTACATTGCATCAAAGCAGAATAAAACTATGAATGACAAGGAAGGGGTGTGTTTGTCTGTTTTTTAAGATAGAAGAGAAGGACGTGTGTCCTTTGGTTTTGAGTGGGGTCGGTGTCTGACTCAACATGGCTAATAAAGAATGTTATACCACAAATGAGGACTGTTGTGTGTTATTTGTTTTAATTGATTTTACATAA
>NW_019454665.1:0-610 GCF_002814215.2 Seriola lalandi dorsalis | reverse complement strand
TGTGTGAATGAGACAGTCCCTCCAGAAAGTCCCAATGTCATGATCGTTATAATTAATGCAAATTCAACCAATCCCCGTGAATTCTGCGCAATCACAGCAATTTTTCCGCAAATTTGATCAAAAATCATCATAGTTTCCTGCATTTGTACTTCTCTGCCCAAGTGAATGCAAAGTGCAAGCTGGGGCTCACCAGATGCAGCTGCTGCTTCCCCACAGAACACTGCAGGGTCCACTGGTGGCCAGAGATCGACCTCATTTGAGAGAAATTCAGGATAAAGCCTATATGTTTGGCTTTTGCCAAAGTCAAGAGAAAAGCAACATTTTCATGTTCAGTCGAGGCCTAGTGAGGGTTTCCACACTGGAAGTTCTCTATCATTCGTTAGTTATTGTTATTGACAACAAATTTGGATACATTATAAAAGAAATCATCTTTTTAGAATTATTATTGATTTTCAACTACATTATGTGATCAGAAGTAACAGTGTGTGTTCCATGTGTGCATGGGTGTGTGTGCATGCGTGCATGATATTTACCATTCTCTGCTCAGCAGCTGTGTGTGTTGTGTCGTTTGCTGGACCATATGAAAATGCTGAGAGTTTTACACCAAGTT
>NW_019454664.1:0-749 GCF_002814215.2 Seriola lalandi dorsalis | reverse complement strand
AGTGACATGATGAAAACGTTTAATATCCTGCTGGCACCTGATACATAATGTAAAACCGCAGCATGGAGGACCATTAGCACTGATGGCTGCTCTCTGTCTGAGCATGGTGAGCCAGTTATCATCTTCAATGAGAGAGAGAGAGAGATTTCCTGTAAATGAGGAAAATGATGATGAGATTTCTCTTGGCACAAAAACCAGGCTACAAGCACTCAGACACAAAACTCATTTGAATTTATATTAAAGTGTTCATTTTCTTTTTATGTCAAATTTTCTGGAGAAATCTCCAAAATCCACCTTTTCAAGTTCAAGTTTGAGTGTTTGTTTTTTTTTCTTTTTTTTTTGCAAGCAGTTCAATGTCAGAAAAAAATATCTGAAATATTGTAGCACATTTATTCACAACACAAACACGGAGCACATTTAGAGAAGAGGCGGCCACTGAGCTCTCCACTTACACTGTACTGTGAGCTCCAGGCTCTATAATATGAGACAAGCTGAAAGATGGAGATGTGTGGGAAGCACGCACATGCGTGCAATTGGATACACACAAACACACGGCTGACCTACACTAACATGCAGTAGGACATGTGTGGGATGTGAGCGTTCAGTCATATCAATCATTAAGTATTAATGACAAAACACCCATCAAGTAATTGTGTTTTAGTGTGTGTGCATGTGTTTGTATGTGGGAGGATCAGATATGTATTAGCCCCTGGGGTTTATTATGTACATCTCATGTACAATAGACCAAA
>NW_019454663.1:0-610 GCF_002814215.2 Seriola lalandi dorsalis | reverse complement strand
GACTCAGGCGACCTGCCACACTGACCACAGCGTGCCCAGGGTGATGCTGTAGGCCACCATGGCAACCAAGTAGACTCTGAAGAGCAGCACGTCCAGCACGTAGCCGACCTGCAGCCACTCCTTGGCGACCTCCCGGCACCTGTCCCTCTTCTCCAGGAAGTGGCGTATCGCTGTCACCTCATGCAGGATGTTGTCCATGACGGGCGGCGTGGGGTCCCTGGAGGGGGGCAGGCCGAGTCCGAGCAGCCCGGCTTCTCTGTCGTGCCGTTGGCCGATCTCGCAGGTGTGGTGGAGGGTGCACTGGGCTGCAGGGTGGCACAAGGATGGGTGTTAAAAAGAACTTGAATTTATTACTGTTGCAGCTGTGAGATTAGCAAACATGTCAGTGTGTTGTTGGGAGACTATCCTCCCTACAAAACAAGCCCGTGCGTCGACTGTGCGTCACCACGGCAACAGGTATACGGACGCTGTTTCAGGAGACACAACCGTGACTCATATCAGAGCGACGAAACATGTAATTGGAGCCGTTTGTTGGTCAATTTCTGGTATTTATTCACTTTTTCTTCAACCACAAAGGGAAAGTAGCATTTAGCTGTAGCATTTGTACCGT
>NW_019454662.1:0-860 GCF_002814215.2 Seriola lalandi dorsalis | reverse complement strand
CACACTGCATACATAATTTGAGCATCATAACATCGTTCCTTAAAATACATTCTGGCACTTAATGGTAAAGTAAAACCAAAATGCATCAGAGCTCACTTTATAAAATCATCAGGAGAGTTCTTAGCTTGATCATAATTTTATGATCAACCTTAAACGATGAGAAATCTTTAACTGGCCCTTCACACAGGCTGATTTTCCAACAGCTGCTGGCTCTTACACTTTGTCTCCAGCTCTGATAATGAAGCCTGGCAGTGACACCTTGCCAAGCCGACAGTTGTTGGCACTGACCCCTGCACTCCCATTTGAGCCTGGGCTCATATTCAGCAAAGGGGTAACTGAGCCCAGCATCAAAGTGTTTAAAAGGACAAAGAGGGAGTGTGTGTTGTGTGCCGCCTCTTTGCCTCTTTTCATGACTTACAATGAGTAGCAAGATGATGTGTTATCTGTGGAACGGTGTGTGTGTGTGTGTGTGTGTGTGTGTGTGTGTGTATGTGTGTGTGTGTGTGTGTGTGTGTGGCATGTAAGCACATTTGTGTGTGTTACTGTTGTGTCTTTCTATATGTGTGCGTGTGTATAGGAGCCACATATATCGATGGAGGCACTCAGATGCTGTAGCCAGAGGGCACATTCCCTATGGAGCAAACACAGTCCCCTTACTAATGTGGCCACAGCACTACGGTCACATCCGTTTGTGTCTACGTACGTATGTGTGTGTTCTTGCACATGCACAAGTGGACGTAACTTATGTGTGTAATGTGTATGTTGTGTTTCTGTGGGCGATAGTTTGTGCATGTGTGCATGTTGCTGCAAATCTATGTATGTGCGCCTCTGTCTAATGATTTTACAGTCGACACAAAAAT
>NW_019454661.1:0-662 GCF_002814215.2 Seriola lalandi dorsalis | reverse complement strand
ACAAATATCTTTGCAGGCTGAAGAAGAAACCCAGACACAAATCTCAAGTAATATTCAAACAAAAAGGTGTCACAAAAATACTCAGAAGAGGTCCAGAGCACAGGTTCGCACTCGCTCTCGTACCCAAAGAACAATGAGGGCAAAAGAGAAGGAGGAGGAGGAAAATGAAGTGGATGGAGAGGAGATGAACAGTGGTGGAAGGGAGGCAGATAGGACAGAGGAGAGAGAGTTGCTGTCCCAGCTGAGCTCTTTGGCCTGGGAGGGGGTCAAAGCCAACTCGTCCATCCTTCCCACAGGACGAACCTTATCTGACAAACTCAAAGCTTTCGGCCTCAGAATGAGGCTCTTCCTCTCTCACCCCCTGAGGACAAGACTGGTTGTGTTAAGTGGTGAAGGGGAGGAAGGAGGAACACAGGACAAGGATGAAGTGGGAGGAGGAGAGAAAAGAGACAGGAAGGGAAATAGAGGTGGGACGGAAACGAACAACTTTGATGCCAGTGATGATCACATTGTGTTGTGGGCCGACCCTTTCCTTCAGAGTTACTTGGCAGGTGTCCATCTGTCTTTGTCGAGGTAAAAACTGTTTTCTTTGATGTTTCCATTAGAATAATACTGATAAAAAAGAATACATTTACATGTGGTTGACTGTTCAATTGTACTGA
>NW_019454660.1:0-713 GCF_002814215.2 Seriola lalandi dorsalis | reverse complement strand
AGACAGCAGCTATTTGCTACATTATCTGGACTAGTTGTAGAAATGGGAATTAAACCTGTTTCAGTTTATTTAAAATCCCCAGATTCTACACATGAATCAAGCTTCAGTTGTTGGAAAGGTAAAATATATTTCACTTAACCTAAAAATGAAGAACTATATCAAGCACAATTTTTACTCTATTGTGTAGTAAAAAGGAGGGCAGCTGGGTGGAAATGTCTCACCGTGCCCTCAGCCAAGGCAGAGATGACATTTCCCAGAGCAGAGAGAGACTTGTTGATGTTTTTCGCCTCGTCCAGAACGGCTCCTGCAGCTCCTGTCTTACTGACCTGTATAAGGATGAAGACAGAGACAGTGAATTCAAACATGATGCAAGAGCTGAAGAAAGACATAGAAACACAGATGAAGTCAATTGTCAATAAAAATAGTCAATAAAAATAAAAATAATCCAGTTAATTGATTTGAAGCAGGGGAATCACAGGCTGGGAGCGTCTCCCACCTTCTCGCTGCCGGCCAGATCCACCAGGTAAAGCTTTCCACACAGCTTCTGCTCCGTCTCCACGTGCTCCTGCTTGATGTTGATCAGGAAGATGCTGTGGCTGCGAGAGCTGTGCTCGTTCATGTCTGTGCAAAGACACAACCAGAAGCAAACGGCTCAGAACTTTACATACAAACTTCTGGTGTTAAAAACGTTTTTTTCGAGGGATAAAGAATTC
>NW_019454659.1:0-604 GCF_002814215.2 Seriola lalandi dorsalis | reverse complement strand
AAACAAACAAACAAAATATATATCTAGTATCTCCAAAACACACCTTATACCCCCCTTTAAAAGAAATAAATAACCTCTGGACTAACTCAAAAGTACTTTACTGAGCAATACTAAAAAATACCCCTCAATTGCTCATCACAAATGTATAACCAAATACCTTAATGGTTTAATACTCAATAACTGATACTCAATAACTGAAAATACTATACAATAACGTGGGCCCACACATGCACACTCACACACACACACTCACGCTAATAGAAATCCCTGTTGCAGGCCTGTTTGATGCTCGGGTGCGTTGCAGCCGATGAAAATCCTCTCTTGCCACGAGAGAAACCACACAGCAGGCTCACAGTTCAGATGAAGAAGTCCTCTCCTCCCCGCGAAAACCGCGCAGCTAGTCCGACTCACAGCTCAGCTGACGAAATCCTCCACTCTTCCCGCAGAAGAACAGCCAGGCAAACTCACAGTTCAGCTGGAAAAATCTTCGGTGGGCACCAGACGACCGCAACGGCGAAGTCTTCCTCCTTCCGTCCGACAAGTTGTCCTTTAACTTCACGTTGACTCAACACCCACACAAACACTAATACTAACCTCAATAAAC
>NW_019454658.1:0-788 GCF_002814215.2 Seriola lalandi dorsalis | reverse complement strand
TCACTCACGTGAATGTGACTTCATTCCTCCAACCAGCAGGAGGAGCTGCAGGACGCAACACCCTCCAACCAATCAGAGCACAGGACAGCCCGTTGCTATGGTGATATTTGTTTAATCTTTTTTTTCTTGTTTTTCCTTCAAATCAAGATGGCTTCTTCATCCTCCTCCTCCCCTTTTGTTCCTCTCCTCCTCCTCTTCCTCACCATCGCAGTGGAGTCGAGACTGTCACCTCAACGAGATGACAAACAGGTCTGTGGAGACCATCTTCATCATCTTCATCTTCATCATCAGCGTCGTCGTCATCATCATCTTCTTATTTTCTTCTTTATCTTTGTCACTTCTGGCTTCTTTTCGGCATCTTCAATTTATCTTCATCTTCATCAGTTACCTGCGTCATCATCATCATCATCATCATCATCATCATCATCATCATCATCTTCCTTTGGAGTTCCATTACTGTCACATTCTTCATCATCATCAGGAGACAAGAGACAAAACATGACCCCAGAGAGACAAATAAATGACAGACACAGGAGGGGTGGGGCCTGTATAGGAGGGCGGGGCCTGTACAGGAGGGGCGGGGTCTGTTGGAAATGAACAGGTGATGAACTGTAAGAATCATTAGACAGAGGTAAGAGTGGTTAACAGTGTGACCTCTCTCTCCTCAGGTGTTACACTCTCTGTTCGGGTCTCGTCTCTCTTCTCTCATCTTGGACCCGCCCACTGCTGATGATGTCACTGAGGGCTCGGCCGGACGCCCTGCCCCCTCTGCGCTGTCTCCCTCCAGG
>NW_019454657.1:0-732 GCF_002814215.2 Seriola lalandi dorsalis | reverse complement strand
AGCCACGAACTCACAATCAGATGGGCAGATAGCAACTAGTCCACAAATGTGGTGCTATTTTTTACATTTTTGATATTAAAGGATACATATGAACAACCATTTGAACCTGGTGAAGAGCAAGTTATCAAAATGTTGCTCATGTACATTCTAAAAAAGTCTGTCACTGTTGCAGATTCGGTATGCATCCTTTCTCTCAAGCATCTGAAGAGAATTTGATGTTCAAATTCTTTCCTCTTTTTTTCTGGTTAGCAACTTCTTCTTGGTTCTTGTTTTTTTTTTTTAAATGCTGGGTTCTTACTAATACATCACTGGTTTTTTGACAGAAAACTTACTTGGATTCAAAAATAAAACTAGGACAAATGTTTAATCTAGTTCACCATGGTAGCTTAGTGTGTTGCTAATTGCTAAATGTAGTAAACACTAAGTAAACCCGAGGCTGATAAGAATTAGTCATTAGTCTTACAGTATTGGACAAACTCAAATTTTGACCTTATGATGGCGCTAGATAGAAAGTACCAGGGTCATCAAAATAATTACAGTTTATCTTCAGGGGAACATGAATGTGGGAACAAAAATTTCATGGAAATCCATTCAATAGTTGTTGAGTTACTCTACTAAAAGTGAGAGGTAATCCTCTTATGGCATGAGAGCAAAGGTCAGTGGGATGCAATCTCTGGTGACCAACCACAAAGCTCAAATATCAAAACAAAATCCAATGGTAACACATTTGGA
>NW_019454656.1:0-610 GCF_002814215.2 Seriola lalandi dorsalis | reverse complement strand
TCTGCCTAGAAACATCAACAACAATAACAATGACAAAAAAAGAAAAATCTGATTGAATAACTCCATTTTGATATTTTAATTTCACTTCTGAAGCTGCTATAGCTAGCAGCCAGCCCCCTCTGTTGGCCAAAATGAGCACTATTCTTAATCACAACTGTTAAAAACATCTGGTCACCTTAGCGTAGAGTCCAGGCATCCATGAAAGTGTGAGTTAGCAGTTAGCAGTTAGCAGCAAGCTAACTAGCTAGCTAGCTAGCTGACATCTAAAGATGATATGCAGTGTTCTGGCTGAGGTGTAAAAAGTGCAAGACGACTTTAACTTTCGACAGAAAGGAGGATGAAAAACTAAATATTTACCAGCCAGGGTTTGGAGGGTTAGCGAGGTTAGGCCGACATATGATGATGTGCCACCCCCCTTGCTGGCTACAGAATTATCTTTAAGCTAATATAAACACAACAGTAGTAGTGTCTGTTAAGCTCTCCATGTGAGTGCATCTATATGTACAATGCAGTCATATACTAAGTTCTGACCAGAGCAGGTCGACGAGTTGAAGGCGGAGTCCTACTGCTGGACTGACACACTGACACTGACAGTTCATGCATGAACTCT
>NW_019454655.1:0-689 GCF_002814215.2 Seriola lalandi dorsalis | reverse complement strand
TATGTGAAAAATGAAAAGAAGAGAGCTCACGAGAGAAGCCCCGCCCACTTTCTCACTGCCATTCTGAGAGTAACGTGGGCTACTTGCTATTTGTGAAGCTACAGAAATGGTCAAATCCAGTCCGTCCAGTCCGCCCAATTCTAATGTTGCAAAGATAAGGTGGAAGATTTCAGACACTCTGTTTGAGACATACTGAAAACTTATATATATATGTGTATATATATATGTGTGTGTGTGTGTGTGTGTGTGTTGTGTATGATTGTCAGAAATGAATGTTAGTGAAAGTTCAGTCAGGAAGAATCTCCTTGGTCATATCTTCTAAGTCACAAGCACGTTTCCCGCCGTCTCTAAACTCCACCAGCTCATTCTCGTCTTCATCCAATCACAACCTGACACACTCTCCCTCTCTGCTGTCATTTCAGCTTCGGGAAGATTTGGTGACCCACCTCCACCCCTTCACCACCTCAGCTGTCGATGCATGACTACCACCAATCAAACCATCTGATCAGAAGTTTCCCTCCTACGAAGACTTTCCCATCCTCATCACCACCACCAGTGTCTTTGCTCCAGGGGAGGTTTCCTCTAATTGGAGGCAGCTCACTCCTATGGACCGCTTCCCCATGGTCATCCACTTCCTGCTGCGGTCAAAGTCTATTCCTATTTCTCATTCTCTTTTGTTCCTCTTACTA
>NW_019454654.1:0-603 GCF_002814215.2 Seriola lalandi dorsalis | reverse complement strand
GTATCTCTGTCAGCTCCAAGTTCAAACAAGTTGTAGGAATATATATGAGTGTATTTATGGATCTTGTATGTCATTTATAGGCCCAAGGGTTTAGCCATGAGGCCAGAGCATGACAACACGCTGAGAACTGGTGGCAACTGGTCTGAAAAATACAAACGCACACTACCCAGATCTTGTTCCAAAGTTGGATTTAGGTGGCCATGTTTTGTTTTTGGATTGTTACAATGCAAGTATTTGCTGATCCGCCCCAAAGCTTGTCCGGTAAACAGTAGAACTAGTGCGATGCTCCACGGCACATGCCACATTGTAATCTACCTCATGTACTGAATTTGTCCAGTGAATTGAATTGGCAATGGTTGAACCAGGTTTAACCCTTGTGTGATGTTCATATTTTTGTTACTCAGCCAGTGTTGGCGGGTCTGGTGGACCCGCTGCATTTGTTGGGGTTTAATTCAACACAATCAAACAATTTTCTATTAAAATACTTAACAGATGTTTACTTCATCTCAATTACAAGCAATATACAGTAAACAGCATTTACTTTTATGGTTAATATTTGCCCTTTACCTTTCTTAGATCACACTTACAAATTAAAGTGCTACT
>NW_019454653.1:0-611 GCF_002814215.2 Seriola lalandi dorsalis | reverse complement strand
TGTAACACATGTAACAAAGATAAAACACAAACCCCTCCAACATCTGCTCCATTACATTCATGTCACGTCTATATATCTGCATTAAATCCTCATGTGTTGATTCTGGGCGACTTGCCGAGGCAGCGCCGACAGGGGACCGGCTAAGACGGAGCAGTCTGCTGACATGGAGCCGACGTTGAACCGGCATCCTGCTGATCTTTTGCAAGTTTGGAACTCAGTATCTTAAAAAGTCCGATTTGTAAATGAAATGCTGCGTTTCCTCTGACATCAGAAGCTAACAGTAACTCCTGATGCAGCACCTTCACATCCAGACTGAATAACTTCCACACACACGCACGATCGTCATCTGTTCACATGTAAATCATCACATGGATTTGTCTCTATGACAGAAAACTAGATCTTTTTTCTCACCCCACTCCGTCCCGTCTCCAGAGCTCCGAGCTTCGCCCGCCCCCTCTCCGTCCTCGCCTGTCACCAAGAAGTCAAACTCCTTCAGAGCCTCCTCTGTGTCGGCGTCGTCCTCCGACGCCAAGCCCTCGTTCCCGACCTAGAGGAGGAGGAGAGAGGGAAGAATTAGGAAAAAAATAAAAACTTTGAAGGAAGGGAAGAGA
>NW_019454652.1:0-696 GCF_002814215.2 Seriola lalandi dorsalis | reverse complement strand
AATTTTTGGGTAGATTGCCATGAAATTTGCTGCTTTTCATCCAGCAACATCCTCAGGTCAAAATATTTCACAGCTGAAACGATAAGTCGATTGGCAGGAAAATTATCAGCAACTTTTTTTGCTAATTTATTTAAATCATCAACTTCTCAGTAGTGACGTGTGTGTGTTTGCTGCTTTTCTCTTTCCTATGTCAGTGATTCTCAAACAGGGGATGAAGACCCTTCCTGTGGTTTCCAGGTTTCCAGTTCTTGAGATGCTTAATCTTTCAGGGGGTTATTTGTGAAATATTCAATATTTTTAATCCTCTTTCGGGCCCTTAAAATATATTAAAATGAATGCGTCACAATTAGACACTGCTTCATTTTAAGAGTCGGAAAGAAGTGAATATCTGTAGTGTCTCAAACAAGCAGTTTGATCACATCAGATCCCGTCATTTGAACGAGGACAGCGTGGCGTGCGCCGTGGCCGTGGCCGTGAGGAGATAAGTGTTAAAGCTGGTTGGAAACAGTGGGTGTATCTCTATACAAGACCCTGTGGTGGGTTGACGGTGGGAGAGGGAGGGGAGCCGCTCTCAGAGCAGCATGACATCAGCGGCTCCAGGCTGTGACTGCAGTGACACCTGTCAGACAAGACGAGCTGAGCACGATGGGTGAATTTAAAACTGATCCTGCTGCATTCTCACTTTCTGTGTAGTTT
>NW_019454651.1:0-614 GCF_002814215.2 Seriola lalandi dorsalis | reverse complement strand
CTTAAGCTTCCAGCCGTCGCTCTGTCGCTCTCCTGTCACCCCCCCTCCCATCCCCTTCTCTTTTTCTGCACTCTCTAGTCTCATCTCATCCCTTCTTCCGCTCTACTGTCTGCCTTCACCCTCTCCTCTCTCCGCTCTCATTCACTGATACTTGAGCCCATTGATTTGCAGCCCGAATGGGCCGGAGTAGACATCCTGCAGTGTGACCTTGGAGCATGCACGCCAGAGAGGGGGAGAAAAAAAAGAAGGTAGATAGGATGGAGTTGAGAAAATATGGAAAGAGGAAGGAATCCAAAACTCAGATGATGTATGAGAGTCTCTTTGGGAAAATGCAGAACTTCAGACCCTCGAATCAAACCGTCCTGATTTCTTTTTTTTTCAACTTTATGTTTATTGAGCAACATTTTCATACATATCACACATTTCAGATGTTACACAATCTCTTTTTCCCTTTTATATTTTGCTTTTAAAAAAGAAAAGGAAACAATAGCAGTAGTGAATAAAAACAACAAGATGTAAAATAAGCCATTCTTTTCTACAAACAGCCAGTTCGTGTTTAGAATCTGTTTGGTTACCCAATAAAAGACAAACAAAAAACAAACAAAAAGACCACA
>NW_019454650.1:0-810 GCF_002814215.2 Seriola lalandi dorsalis | reverse complement strand
CCCACACTTCCTGTCAAACCCACTGCCACAGAAACATTGAACGTGTCACCTCAGCCAGATGCTCGCCACCCAAAACCCCAGATGTGTTTCAAACTGTTTATATCAGCAGTGAAGAGGCTGCAACTTCAGTTCAACATCAGCTCTTTATTTTCCACCTCCACAAAATTGAATTCAACTACTAACTCAATTTAATTCTGCTGTTACTTGATTAATAACATTTATTAAATACTATGTGTAATATAATGAGAAAATACAGTAAAAAAAATTTATAAAATAAAGGCCAATGTCAAAAAACATTCACCAGACTCCAAAAATAAAATCTAATTTATATTAAATGATCTGAATCGGCCCCAAAAATGAATGTGTTCTTCCCTGGACCACGACCCACCCCTCCACCAAGTTCAGTGCAAATCGGTTTAGTACTTTTTTGCATAAGCAGCTGACAAACAAACAAACAAACAAACAAACAAACAAACAAACAAACAAACACAGGTGAAAAACACAACCTTCTTGGCAAAGGTAAAAATCCGGGACATGTTTACTGACGATGTCCATGTTGCCATGTTGATGATGATGTCACTGGTCCTTACATGACTATTTGCATGATGACATCATCAGATGGTCGCCCTGCCTCAGTCAGTGACCTGTCACTGATCTGATGTGTGGGATGTCTGTTCTCACCTCTCTTCCTGTGTCTGTAAATGAGTCCCAGGAAGACGGTGGACAGCAGGTAAGGAGTTCCCACTATCAGGTGACGCAGGAGGGTCCAGACAGGAAGCGGAGCTGGAGGATGCCGGCCTGCAGGAGGCG
>NW_019454649.1:0-758 GCF_002814215.2 Seriola lalandi dorsalis | reverse complement strand
TGCAAAATCTTGCTGGGGAGAGGGACGTCTGGACTGCTTTGCTTGAACTGCTGCCACCGTGACCCAACCTCAGATAAGCGGAAGAAAATGGATGGATGGAAATTTAGAGGATCACCAAAGTTATTACAATTCATCCTGGGGGAACTATGAGTAATTGTAATAGATGTTGTGTTGGCCAATCCTGCAGATTCTTCAGACATTTCACTGAATAATTAAAAAACATTGGTGCTAAAGCACAAAAAAGTAATTAAGCTTCATCCTCTGGGGACCTTCAATGTCTGCACAAATATTCAAAATCAACTGTATTTCAGTTAAATGTCTGTGCATAGAATAAAGCCTGTGACCCAGAAAGCAAAAGCCAAAGTTCTGGCTCAACATATTCCTGCAACATACAAGTCTGCCCATACACTTCAACATCCGGGCAGAGTCCAAATGTTATCCTCCAGTATTGACTGACAGAATTTCAGTCTTCAATCTTATGACAACATTTTCTCTGTGTGCCAGAATTGGTCCAGATGTGGAAGTAGCATCTGACAATCATGCTGCATACGTGGCCAGATTGGGGCCAGACATACACAGGTTGTTCCTAAGGGGGATTCTCACAGACAGAGTCTTATGCTATGTCAATATAAATGTGCTGTAAAAGGCTCTTTTTTGACTCCTCTGAAGATTTGCATTTGTGTGGATGAAAGAATGGTTTTACATTCATAAATGGTGGAAAAGTTTTGTCGTGTTACATGATTGTTTCTTTTTTTTTT
>NW_019454648.1:0-707 GCF_002814215.2 Seriola lalandi dorsalis | reverse complement strand
TTTTGCTTTCTGGCCTCCTTTAGTGACAAGACAGAAACAGATGGAACATTTTTAGATAAAAGTTCAAGAGTCAATGTTTTACCAAGGTAAGAAAAACACTATCTGTCCTGTTGATAACGTATCTGATGACACTCTCCTTGGCCTCCATCGGGTGCCACTGTACAGCGCCAGACTGCTGACGTCACAGTCGGTAAGCAGCTGAGTAATAGTGGAGATAATGTCAATCTATTATTAATCCTGTCTTTTAGAAGATAATATAATGAGAATTTACTAAACTGTTTAAGATGTTTTTGAGAGGGAGTCTGCGTACTGGTCCTGATGGGAGGTTTTCACTGCTGCTATTTTCAGAAAAACAAACTGTCCTCCTTCTCTCTCAGAATATCAGTGAGGGGGATTCTTGCCTCGATCATGCCTCCCAGCCAGGTCAGCACAGGGTTGTTCTCACCGCCCTTGGTCACCAGGGAAACCAGACGGGCATGTAGGTCGCCGCTGGTTACAGATGCGAGTTCAGCATTTGGGGCAACAGATCTGCATGAGAACTGGAAGCAAAGGACCCGGCAAAATGTGAACTTTAATTAATTAGAAGAACCACAGAAGTTTAGTCAACAAAAAATTATTGGTGTCATTAACAATCCACTGAAAGTTTAAGGCAGAATCGCCCTCCTTATCTCTTGCTGAAATGATAGATTGTCTAACCTGTGCGTCCT
>NW_019454647.1:0-611 GCF_002814215.2 Seriola lalandi dorsalis | reverse complement strand
TCAGGGTATAATTAAAACCTAAAAACAGTGAAGTAAAGAATGTTTTGTAATTTATTAAAACTCAGTCACATGGTATGTTGATAAAAGAGGCTGAAATACGCTGAGGTTTTATATTGTACAGACTTTCTTGAATTCACTTCAAACACTTTATGACTGATTACCATGGTGACCACTTCAAATGCATGTGTTTACACTTGTTAAGTAATTCAGACAGAGCTTTACAATGGATTATTATAGGGACCAGATTTTTGTGCTGTGGCCCTGGATACATCTGTTGTTTTCCACATTTTGTTCATGAAAACAGTGTGTGAATGTGTGTGTGAGCTCTTTGGAAAGTTGCTCTTTCAGCAGGTCACTCCTGTTTTATATAGACGTTACTTCAGTTTTTGCAATGTGTGTTTATGCTACAGCTGACTGAGCACCACACAACTTTTTCAATTTTCTTTGGATTAGCAAGCCTCATCCAAAATCTAGTTATCTACCATTACCCACACCACACTACACTGAAATCACAACATGGTAGCACCAGAAATATGGTACTGCAATGGGGAGCGTCATCTCCCTTCAGTATTCAGTATGAGAGGAGAGATAATCATTATGTGATCAAAATG
>NW_019454646.1:0-654 GCF_002814215.2 Seriola lalandi dorsalis | reverse complement strand
CAATCATAACCAGTGTTTTTTGTTTTTTTTTGTGAATCCCACTTTTCCCTGAATTAGTACTTTCCTACATTTCCCAGAATGCTATGCGACAGCAGAAAGGGTGTGAAAACTTCCCTGTTGATCAAATTGACTGGTCGCTCAACCCCGCCCCCTGCTGGACACAGCAGTTCAAGCTCTGGATTAGCATGGTTAGCATTATTAGCATTATTAGCATGGAACTGCAGTGACACAGATGCTCTGTGTGTTTATCTGGTCCAATGTGAAACTTATACTTATAATATAATGAGTTATTTTTCAATACAAGAACAATCCTGTTTCCATTTTCTCAAGAACGACCTGCTGTAAGTTCTTTTCTCTCACACTAATTAGTTTCATCTTGTTATTATAAAATCTGTAATTTGACTTTCGGAAAGAGCTTTACAAATAAAGATTATTGTAATTATCATAAAATCAACTCTTGTCTACTTTCTTCTGAAATGAAGGACTCGTTCTGTCAGAAACAGCAAAGGATTTCGATGGTGAATCTTTAGCTTTGAATCTGTACATGTGCCTGAGCTGCACAGAGGCAGCAAACAAACGGTTCGGTGTTTAACTTGCAGGAGAAACTGCACAATCCAGAAAAGAAGCCCTTTAACAACGACTGCTGTGTAGTAG